>NC_090992.1:21035416-21340500 GCF_041146395.1 Eulemur rufifrons
CTGTGACTAGTTCCTATTAATGGAATTTGCACAGAAGTGATACGTGTCATATCCGGGCCAAAGTTGACATGAGAAGGGGGAAAAGCATTGATGCTTGTTGTTATTTTTTATTTTGTTTTATTTTGCCCTGAGAGAGACCTTTCATATATGTAGTGGGCTTGATTCAAAGAGAGAGCAAGTGTATATTGAATTTTTGGAGGTTTGCAGTTGTCATTCAAACACATAACTCTGCCATTCACTGTGCTAGACAATTCTTAACAACTCTTCAGTGTCTGTAAAAATTAAGCTTAAAGAATTTATCTTATGTGAAGTTATTTTTTAATTTTTACTTATTATGGATGCATAATAGTTGTACATATTTACAGGGTACATGTGTATTACAGGGTACAAGCATACAATGTAATGATGAAACCAGGGTAATTGGGATATTCGTCACCTCAAGCAGTTATCCTTTCTTTGTATTAGAAACATTCTAATTCTACTCTTTTAGTTGTTTTGAAATATACAACCTCGTAGATGACGAACATAATAGTTAGCTCATCTGAATCATTAAAGCAATATAGATAACTGGTCAGACAATTAGTAACCTAAGATCCTCTTCTCTACAGTGGGGTTTGTCTGGTTCCCATCACCATAAATCCATAATTTACTTGCCTCTGTGTTCTAAAGTTTGTTCAGATTGGGTTCAATTCTGAAGGATAAGTAATGCCCATGAATTCTACCCAGGGAGACACAAATTCTGTTGTAGCCATCATTTTTATGGGATATTGTAAACTTGCACATTTTTCACAGCTGCAGCTATTAATCATAAAATACACATTAAAACTATACGTTATCAAATAGACAAACTTGATCATTCCTGGAGCTTTCTTCTTCCACGCTATATGTTTAACTCTGCAGCAATTCAAACTTATCTTTGCCTCTCACTCCATGGCACTGAATGTTGCCCCAGGATAAGATCCTGGATCAAAATGAATTAACCTTCAAAGTATGAAAGAGTATTTTGCATAGCATGTAAACTCTTTATTCTGAAAAAGTTGGTTTAGAGCATTCTAAGGATATTCGAAAAAAATTAAAATTCATAATGCATATTAAAATGCTCAAGATTTTTATAGCCCTAGTGACTTAGGTTGTTAGATGTGCCAAAGGAATTTTTTCTCTACATTTTTTTCATCTGTCATTAATTGGTGCTGTTTTTACACAGAACTGTCTTCCTCTGGAGTCACCACCTGCAGTAACTTATTATAGATTCTTCAGTTCCATTATTCATATTTGTGCTTCTGCATCTAGATACCACCCTACTGTCATCCACTTTGTGTGACACATGGTGCTCGGAACTTACTACCATCAAATGTTGAAAAATAAAATAGGAATCCCATTATCTAAAGGTAATATAATTTGGCAAGTCTCCAACATGGACTAGAGAATAACTTCTCAAATTCTGTAGCTGGTAGTTTAGAAACTCAATAGTTAATAAATAATGAAAATAGAAAAATACCTAAAGCATAGGTATTACACAGAAATTAAGCCTTTAAAGATAAAACTGATAACAGCAAAAACTGTGTCATTAGTGTGCCTTATGAAAATAATTCCTGTTATAAAGGTGTGGAAGTATTACAACAGCCTATTGAATAGTCTTTTTTAATCACATTGCCTAGCATATTTTTGGAGTCAAATTAAATACATACCTGTACCAAATATTCTCATATCTTTTCAAGACACTCATTTTGGAAGGCTTAGCTATTTTCAAAGCCACCCTCAGCAAATGTGTGATATATTTGATAATATGGGTTAAATCCAACATATCTTTTAAAATAGTTCCATTTTTCTCTCTTATCACTGGATTCTAAGCAATACATTGGAACCCTGAAGTAAACCTGGTACTTGCAAAGTTTCCTATCAGAAGTTTTTTGAGTTACCTATCCAAAGAGATTTAATCATAAACGTTTCAGATGCTCCTGGTTATAAATGGTGTCATATAATTAAGTGTCCAAACATAAACCCTAAAGATAGTTCTTATAAAGATGCTCTGTGGACCTACACTCTAATGAAATCATGCAGGGATGTTTTCTCATGATAAGTGAAGAATCTGTTGACTACACTGAAGGGTTGTAATATCTAATACTTACTTAATTGTGGAATAGAAATGCCAACCGAGTTCTCATGAGTTCTCATGAGTTATTACATACTAGCTGACTTCTCCCCAGAAATTTTACAAGCCATGTCCTCCAAGGACTGATCCCCAGATACTTGACTAACTAAAACAAAGTAAGTATTTTAGAATCTAGTCTCTCTGATCACTATTAAGAGATAAAGAATGACTTTTTTAATGTATTTGATTTTTACTAACCTATAGTCTTGATTGATTTTAAATGATAAAAGACCAGTTCAAACTTTCTTAAGCAAAAAAAGAATTTATTGCATTCTATATATGGGAAGTCCATGGGTAGATGGAACTGGCTTTACACAAGGAATATTAAATGCCTCAAGCAATGCCATTTGGACTGTTTCTTCCTCTGTTGGCTGGTTCTCTAATGTATAGGAACATTCTAGACATATTTCTCATGTGTCATAAAAGATGACCAGTGGCAGTTATAGTGTGTGATCTCTAAAAAAAAAAAAAAAGAGAACTCCTTTTCTTTGCATTCAACAAATCTCAGGGAAGATTTGACTGATTCTCCTATTTTGTAGACTTATCACAGGCTCAATATCTGTGATCACAGGAATGGAACATATATACTTGCAATTTGGGTATGTACTACATTCTTGTCCCGTAGCCTGTGGACAGGTGAGTCAGGCACCATAAGTGACAGCTTTACCAAGACAACAGGGAATAGATACTGGCACCTTCCCTCCTCTCACATAAAAGAGGTACTGGCATTTTTATGCCATATGATGACTTCTGGTGTTTTCTACATGCTGAAATGATTCTGTTATGATAAAGAATTTATATAATAAAATCTAGTCATAGAATGCCTCCCTATACCCCATGCCCATTTTAGCTATATTGGGATGAAGAGTACACATTTTAATTTTAGCCCAGGGATTATGTAATAAAACAAGTGTGTATGCCCTACATGGGTAGAATAAGCCTAAAATAGAGATTCGCTTGAGCACAATTGGATAAAACATTACAAGAAGCTTCTCAGAAGTGCACCCTCAGATAAAAGAAGCCACTAACAACAAAAGTAATTTTACTTTATTTCATCATAATTTGTATAATTCCTTCCCATACATATTGTGGCTTATCTTGTAGCATTATCCCCTCCCCAGTATTATTTTTAATTAATAGGTTTGCATATATTCTACCACAGTACCTAGTATATGCTAGCCAAGATAATAACAGTTGTAATTTTACCTAAATATTCTTGCTTGAAGATTTTTAAAACCGATCACTTTCCATCCATGCTATTACTCTTAAATACTTCAAGGAAGAGTACCAGTGGACTATCATACATCTAAATTCTTTTGGCTTAGACAACAGACCAAAACAATAGATACACTTCAAAACATTAAAGGTTATTTTGATTCTTTCAAAATTAGGGTTTAGAATTTTGGATTTTGTTCCCAAATACATTATTTTATCACAGTTGCCAACACAATGCAGCTCATTAGTTAGAAGCACTTATTAAATGGATACTGAATATTGTATATGTCACACAATGTTTTCAATTATACAAGAAATAAAAGATTCACTCCATTGTAATCAAATGGGAGAAAAAGAGCACACATAAAATACACATAGGAAAATCTTGTATATCCAGATGAACTGGCTGGCATTGGGCTATATCTGATGTGAAAAATCTAGCTAGAAAGAAAAACGAACTTCAATGGAAGGGGACACCATGTTTTCCTGCATCACATCATACTCTCCTACTAGGCCTCAATCGTCTTTGGGTAAGCTATAAGAAATTTTGGCATTAACCATTTGTGACATTCCATGTGTGTGACTCTTTGTTCACCCTGTACTGACCCCTCACTGATTCATTGGTCCATTCATGTTTATATAGTTGCCTCACATATGGATCAAGGAACTCATGCCCTCTCTAGTGACATGGAGCCAGAGAACTTTAGATGATAGAATTTTCTCCCTGAGGATCTAAAACTAGATGGAAATGCCAGAAATATAAATATCATCATAATTATATTTAAGAATCTAAAACAAAATATCCACCACTGATTAAATTAATGGAGAAAGGCAAAATGGCGTAGGATATATCCAGTATTTCCTCCATGAAATGTAGCATGCTAAGTACTCTAAAGGTAGTTGGAAAATCTTCATAGAAATGAGCCTGTGAAGAGAGGGATGAATTTCTTGATGAGAAATTAAGGGTTTTTCATAAGGAAAAATGTATGGGAATCACTCAAGATTTGGGTGTATCCTTATTGATCTATTGGTCCAAACATGTTTGCAAATTTGGCTCACATATGAGCATGTGTTAGAGTGTGGTCAGTTTTCTTTTACTGTATAAAAAATCATCCTAAAACACAGTGCCTTAAGATAACAGGGATTTATTCTGAGGGTTCCAAGGTGACAAACACAGAAGCTTCCCGGCTTCTTAAGAACTGACCTTAGAAGTCCTTCAATATCACTTCTGTGTCATTTTATTGTTCAAAGCAAGTCACAGGATCTGTCCAGGTTGGAAAAGAAGGGCAGAGATTTTACTTCTTGATAGAAGGAAAAGAAAAATTGTATTGGAAAGAGATATGTAGATTGGAAAACAAAAATTAGTGTAGTTCTCTTTGCCAACAATGTACCACATAATGCACTGGTAGAGACAAGACTCTCCTAAATTACTGAGTATGTCACTGTTAGAATACTTGACCTCTTAAGGTGATAAAGCCTGTAAAACAGGTAATCTGCTCATATTCTACAGTTTAAGTAAATCCCAATTTATTCTGAAGGTTTCTTATTTTTGGTATAATTTTAAAAATTGGAATTGGGGCTTTCTTGTGGAAAATTCTCTCCAAAATGGTAATAACTAGTGAGGTTCTATTTCATTAATGCTTGGAATGCACGTAGTTCAATATCAGAGCCACTGCTGAGTACTGAGCTCCCATCTTTTCCCTGCAGGCTTTTAGTTAATGTGGAGGATGATAACCAGCTATTAGCTATTAGGCCAACTTCACAGAGGAATGGTTCAATTTCAGAGGGGAGTACTTGATGATCTAAAAATCTGGAAAATTAAGCTGTGAAGCTAGAATTCATGGTGATAAAGTTGCTCTGTCCAGGAGCTCCTCAAATTTTTCTAGCTCACTTTATAAATAAGAAATAGACCCAGAAAACCTAACTCATTCATCTAAAGTCAGGACTAGAGCAAAGCCCACCTGGATATCAGTACATAATAGAGTCCAAGACTAGAGCAACTCAAGCTGTTATTCCCAGCTACCAAAACTGACACAATGTTATGTCATTTTATTTGTATATGTAAAAATATAGCACCAGGTCTCTGAGCATACTCTGTGGACCTCAGAAAACCTATGGATTTTTTAATATGTTTGTGTGTGTGTATATAATTATGTGTGTGTGTTTGTATACATATATGTATATGGGCTTATATATATATGTATACATGTATATGTAAACAAATATGTACGTAAAAATGTATGCTTATATTTTATGCAAACCAGACATTACCTCTTGAATAACTCCATTAAAAGCAGTACTTGCTCTTTCCATTAATTTAAGGAATTTTTTAAGTCTATGGAGTAGTAAGTTGCACACTTAGGCAATAGTTCACAAGTCCTTTTTTATTTTTTATTTGAAGTGGTCTTGAGGCACAGAAAGTTGAAATATTACCTCCAACCTATAAAAAAAAACTGAGCAAGTATTTCTCCCAAGGAAGCTCCCTTTCCCAGACTTCAGAATCTTTGTTTACTTTTGCTATGTGATGAATGTCTCTGTCTTCACCAAACTCATATTTTAAAACCCTAATTCCCAAAGTGATGCTATTTGAAGATGGGGTTTTTGACAGGCAAATAGGTCATGAGGATGGAGCCCCTATGATGGAGTTAGTGGCTTTAAAAGAAGAGATAGGAGAGAGCTTGATGGTATGAGTGTTGTGTCTCTCTCTGTCTCTTTCTCCACTATTTAAGGAAACCAAGAAAAGGGTCCTCACCAGCCCCTGACCATGCTAGCACCCTAATCTAAGACATCTCAGCTTCTGGAATTTTGAAAGACAAATGTTTGTTATTTAAACTATCTATTCTGTGGTATTCTTATTGTGGAAGACTAAACTAAGACAACTTTCTTCTTGTTCTCACATTAACCCTCATACATGTAGGACAATTTACAGTTTACAAAACAATTTCACAAGCATTGTTTCACACAGTTCTCACAAAAATCTTCTAAATATAATTGCCCTCACTGGAAGAAACAAAATCTCAGAAGCATTACAATGACCTAATCGATATTAAAGTGCTATTGAGTCATGAAACTGGAATTGGACTATAAATCATTCCACAGTATAGTTCTTCCTTTAAAAGATCTCAGATATACCCCTTAATTTTTTTTTTCATGTCACTGCAATAGGCCCATATCTGCCTCATCTCATGCTATAACAGTATTCTGCATGTGTTGGTAGCATTTATGTACCAGGCACTCTCCTGGATAGTGGAGATGTAAGAATGAATTTAACAGGATTTATGACTTTAAGGAGCCCAAGGTCTACTCATTTCTGAACCAGACCCCAGGGTATATTTGTTCCAGTTCTTCTCCTTCCAAAGCATCCTCTATGACACTGGAAGACGAAGTCTCCCTCTCCATAAAACAGGTAGCCCACTTTTATTAAGTGCTAACTATATCCCAGTTGCTAAGTGCTTTAAGTGCATTAACTGATTCAGTCTTCACCACAACCCTAGAAGGTAGGAACCATTTTTATTTTTATTTTATGTACATTAAGGCCCACACAGACACACACACACACACACACACACACACAGAGAGAAACCACATAACAAGAGAAATATGTTTGTTTTAAACTTAAAAGTTCTGATTCCAGAATGTGTACTCTTGATCACTCCTCTAAAATGCCTCTCAGAAACTGAAACACAGTTTATCATGTCACTCCCTTGATTAATAACTAAGAATAGCTCCCTGTGCCCACAATGTTAAGGGTTTACCCTCTTTTTCCAGCTCTTTCTTATTATGCTCCCTGTCTTCCTGGGTAACCACCTTTTCCTAGTTCCCTACCTGACAACTTGACTCCGTATAGTTTTCTTCCTTTCCCAAAACTGTCTCTCTCATTTGGTCATGCTTGAAATCTGTCTTCCCTACCCACATTCCTACTCTGCCTTTAAAAGAACCATACCCATCTTTGAAATCTTATATCTAGGAATCTCTGTTCCTATCTAACCCACTTTTGTTACAGAGAGATTATTACAGAATATTGAACAATTTATGGTGGCCTCATATTTATTTTTCTCTATTTTTCAGGTTTACTTATTTGTCCAAACAAATTCTTGGCTTGGATAAACACAAATCACATAAACTAGCATAATATTGGTTATGAAGTGTTTATTTACAATTTATTGATGCATTAACTTCAAAGTTGCCTAAATTATACTTTTAAGAAAAGTGCAAATGCCAGTACAAATATTTAAATTAGAAAACAAATATAAAAAACACAAAGTTTTCTTTACCTTGACACAAAGAGATTGCTTTTAAGAAAGAATTTTTATGATTTGAAGAAGCAAAGTCATTTACCCAGATAATTCAGGCACTAAGACATTATTGAGTACAAAAAAGAGAAACTTTAAGGCTACCACAGTTCCAACTGGCTGTCTACATTGATTAAGAGGGAAAGGTAATGTAGCTTTCACCTCTGTGAAATGTATGTGTTTTCCACTGAAATTACTCAATTGAACTCAATAGAGGTTTATAATTTATTTCCCATACCTAGCCAAACATGGCAAATTTACTACCTAGAAACAGTGGCTTGTTTGACCTCTGACGAAGATATGTGAAAAGTCTCTCATTTCATGGACATTCTTTTCAGCAACCTATTTCTTTAAAAAAATGTTTTAAGATTTCTGAAGCACAGTACTGAAATCTAAACTTTCCCTTTAGTGTCAAGGTTTAACTCTTAATTTGTTCCAGTCTTTCCCAGAAACATGGCACCTTCAGGTACTTGTATTGGTCTGATCTACTCATAATTTTACCTTATTGCAATTCTAATGATTTCTCATTTTAAATTTAAAACATCCAATTAGTTTATGGTATCTAGGGAGAATTCTAGAAAACCTGCCTGGCCAGAAAACCTACCATTTTCAAATAGAATGATTAAGAACCATACAAAGGGCTTTTTCCAGCTAGCTCCATTGAAATCAATGAATACCATGAAATGTATAAAGGGAAAATGAGGGTGCAGAACCCCACTCACTCAAGGTGTTGGTAATGAAGGAGAGGCTCTTTCCACTCGAATTTATAGCTATGATTCAGTTTGGAAGTTGTCAACTTTTAAAGACTGGCAGGACAATTTTAGGAAAATAAATTGGTGAGGTTCTCCATTTTCCAGTGTCCAACTATCATCAAACTTAATTTGGGAGTCTCTGTTTCCAATGGCTATTAATTATTCATAAAAGGCTAGACTTGATGGTGATTTGGGTGGCAATAGATGATTGCCAAACGTTTCACACTTCTGGAACTTTGAGTACTACCAATTGAAAGGAAAATGTCATTGTTTGGCTATTTGATTGTTAATGGGATTATATCTGAAAAGTTATAAAAATGAAATGCTTCTATTAGAGCATTAAACGAGATTCTAATTCATTAGTCCATCAATATTCATAGATTATTATTATGGTGAAGCTCTGATAGCCATTTTATTTATGTTATTTCATTTAATTCCCTTAACACAGGTATGAAATAAGTATTATTATCTCTGTTTTACTTTTTGTTGAGTTTATGAGTGGTTGTGGCTTGGCAAAGTCAGTCAACAACCACCGAATACTAATAAATGTTGGGATTTGACATGACTCTGTGATCTGCCTTCAAAACCTATGTGCTTTTTATTACACTATAGTTGTATATTTTTCAAATAATCAAATGTGTTGGGGTCAGATTTTTGGTAAGGTTTATCTGCAATTGAAAATTCTGAAGACAAATTGCAAACATCTCCTTCAACTGTAAAAACTCACCTCATTAGAATCTTCTTCAGCTGAGGCCATTTATCTTGTTCAGGTGGTAGGGACTTTTCTTAAACATGTCTTTAAGGTTGAACTTGAAAACCAAAGTTTCAAAACTCTAACCACTCCTTGGTAGTTGAACTATTACATGAGTACTTATTTCATCTCTTTCAAAGAGGAAGTGTTCTCATCTTTGAAAGCTGGGCTAGATTTTGAGAAATTTTATGTTGTGTCTCAGATATAAACAAAATGCTTTCTGTAACCCAAATGATCATAACCAAGATTTTCATTCTGGAAATATTTCCTGTCAGCACAAGCAATTTTTTCAAAGCATATTTTTTTAGCTGTTGTAACAGCAACCAGTAAATATTCTTGATGTATCTATATAAAATGGTATATAAAACTTTCCCTTAAAAACACTTGATTGTGGAAGGAAAGGTAACTTTATGCCAATATAAACTGACAGGATGAAAAATGATTCTGTCCTCTATTTTACTGCCATTTCACCTCTACCACCCAGGCTCAGACTATACAAAACCAAACACAACACCCAAATAGGGCAGACATCAGTCCAACAGGGTTCGGGCATTGTGATGATAAAACAATTGGGTCATTAAAATTCAGTGCTGTACTTTTGGGTGGTAGCAGCCAAGGAATACTCACGTGCTGATTTCATCAAGTATTCATTGGAAACCCATTATGTGCAAAATTTTATATCAGAGGTCATCAAACTTTTCTCTTAAAGAGCCAAAGAGTAATTTGGTTTGTGAGCCATATGATCACTCTCACAGCTCATCAGATGCTGTTGTAGCACAAAGGAAGCCATGAACAATATGTAATGACTGCAATGACTGACTTACCATAAAGCTGTCTTTACAAACACAGGTGGCAGGCCAAATTTCTGCAGCAAGCCATAGTTTTGCTGACCCCCGCCATGTACCTCTGAAGCACAGAAAGATAAATGTGTGACCAACATGCAATTAATGGCTCATAGTTCACAGAGAGTGATTTTCTTATATGCTTGAAATAGGGGAAATATGAAATGACATAATAAAATTATAGCAAGTGCTATGCAGAACACAGAAGATAGTGGCAACTGTCCTGGCTCTTGAAGGATAACTATGATTTTACCAATGACTCTTGGGGTAGAAGGGAACTCTCCATAATAGAATTAGCATCAATAAAGGGCCCAAAGAGATAAAGTGAGAGACATTCTGAAAAGAGCAAGGAGTCAAGTGTAACTAGAAAAATAGGACCTTAGGGAACTGCAGTAAGAGAGGCTAGAAAAGGCAGCTCAGGGCATGTGGTTGGCCATTGTATAATGTGTTGAAGGGTTTAGACTTGATGCTTTAGTTACTAGAACATTCTAAGTTCAGAAAGAATATATACCAAACTGCTAACATCTAGCTCACCTCTCACCTAAGACATGCGATTATACTTGAGGATGTGGGAGACAGATCTTTACTTTTACTTTTTCGCCTTCTATATACCTTTAATCTATCACAATACACTGCATTAGTTTTGAAACACTGCAGAAAATACACATGCAAATTACTTCCCTCATACTCGAAACACTGGTTTGCTATTTGCATGTTGCTTGATCTGTGCTGTTAGGAGACACAGTGGACTATGAAATCTTTTGTACACATACAGTACAAATTAATAAGGGCGTAAAATGATGGTGGAAGGGAGCTGCATGGTACTGATCCCACCAGACTATAACCTTCCTGAAGTTAGGGCTGTGTCCGCACCACAGTAGGTATTCCAAAAATATTTGTTTAATGATTAGCTATTAGGTTTTCTCCTCAAAGTATACCAATTATTTTTGCTGCCATGGAAGTGAGTGTAGGCCACACATATTTCTTTGAGTAGTCCTAAGGTGGATATCTGTTATTTTTGGCAGTCAGCACCCATTCGCCCCAGAGACAGAGAAGGCAGTTCCTTGGATTTTCTTTGAGAAGCCAACTTCCTCCACTTTGTACATCTGTAGCTGGTTGGGACTAGACACTCCCACCTCTAGGGTTGGGCCTTATTTTGCGTAAGCCATCAGCACATGGCCACCCTCCAAACACAGTAATTGGTCAGGAGTGAAATGTGACCTAATCAGAGCTAAAGTGTGATCAGAGTTTTCCAACAAAGGCACCGCTAGAAATTATTACCAATAATTTTGAACTTGAAAGCACATGAGCTAGAGATGCTGCCTCTATCCTGTCACCATTTATAGTCTGCCCGTGACAAGAAAACATATAAGAATGCTAGGGACAGAGAAGCCAGAAGCCATGACTTAATGATATTTAGATGTCCTCATTTAAGCTGCTTCAGAAAGTGTCCCTACCCCTAAATTTATTTAGTTCTATGAGGTCACAAATTGCGTTTTTGTTTTTTGGCCTAATCCATTACTAAAATATTAATTGCAACCAAAAATGATTCTTGCTTTTCCAATTATAATCTATTCCCAACTCCTCACATTGTGTATTCTAAAGTGACTACAAACAAAACTAAGGTTTTGTTTTCTGACATATTTTTGTCTCCAAAATATGTTATACATATTTATGGAACAGGTGTATCGTGTGTTTATGTGAATGATTGAAAGAACTAGAAATATATAGATTTTTATATAAATTATTTTAGCTTGGACCTATGTTCTACATGATAGTGATCACATTCATTATTTATTTGCTGGCCAATTATTTTCTTTCCAATATCCAACTCCAGTTGGTTTTATTAGGTTTATAGTGTGCCCTCTATTCTTTATAAACTGTAGTCTGTAACAAAATATTTTGCTAACTTTTTGTTGCACATTTTTCCTCCCAAATCAGCAACACCTTATATCTTAGACTCTGGAATCACAGATGATATATCTCCATTATTTTCCTGTTTATCAAGCCCAGATTCCTATTTTAAAACTCAGTCCAGTTCAAGCAGCATTCAGTGTTATATTTTTTTCAAAAGATTGTAAAAAGGAAAAAAAATTTGTAATGTCTTTGCTATTCATCTGCCTGAAATTTTTATTCCATTTAACAGTAGAACAATTGAATTGATCGAAATTCTCTTGTTAAAAACAAAACAAAATAAAACAAACTTGTATTTGGTATTTTTTTTCCTTTGTGCTGATTATTAGTAAATCAGTTTCATTTAGAAGGATTTATATTTTAAAAAATGAGGAAATGGTATTTTCACTAGAATAGCCCTTTTTTTTTTTTAATTACAAAAGGACTGATGAGTTATTGTGTTCCCTTCCCCATTACCACAATGGTATGCTCTTTCTGCTCTGCTATTCTTTCCCAGGACTTAGACTAAGTTGATCCCTATTCTCTCCCACTCACTCCTACCCAAAATTGCCCATATTTTTATGTGCTTAAAAATAGATCAATGATAATGCCACCATCATTTCTTCCACCAACTTGAAAGTCATTTGATCTGAGATACAGTGCATATTAGATTTCTGTAAACATCTCATGATAAATAAGAGATTATTTTAACCAACTACTATTTCTTGCAGAAACCAGAAATTATATGTACATTGATATGAACTAGGCATTTATGTAACATGACCGATTTGCCTCTTTTGGAATTTTTCCCATAATTCATCAAATGCTTGCAGCATTTCTTGCATAGGAATCTAAAACAATAATAACCCTGCAGGGTTTTATGGCTTGCATGTTGGAAGCTCATAATAAGTATTACTTCCCTTCCTTTTTTAGGCATTTATATATTCAAGAATTGAAGTAAGTTGATGATAATATGGTGGCTATATATATTTCTTAAGTACTTGGGAAATATAGGGAACGATATATGCTTAGGATGTCTGCATGTAAAAAATGACTGTAGAGTATGAATTGTAGATCTATTTGACCAAAAAAGCTCTATAATGTTGTCTAGCCAAATATATTGCATAGCCTTCATCACTATTCCCCTCAACAAAGAAAAATTTGATGTAGATATAGGTAAAATTTTTCTTTGCTGAGGAAATATATATTTTTCTCAAAAGCCATAAATACAAAATAATCTGTAAGATACTAAGTGAGATCAACCAATTTTATGATCAGTAAATGTTATTTTTTAATATCTAGAAAATTATTTTCATGATATAAAGAGGAAGATAATGGAGTTTCATAGGCTCAAATTTTCTCTATAACCAACAATATTTAATATTCCAAGACACACTCTGAGACTAACCAAACATGCAAACCTGTGTCTCTTATAAGTTTAAATGCTTGGAAACACATTTAAACATTTAAAAAATATTTCTATGTCAAATTCTATTTGGGCTAAAAGCAAGGCACTTATTTTCAGAAGTTTATTAGTTGCCTAAATGAAAACGTAAAACTAAATCTTTCCAGAATAGTCTATGTGTTGAAGGAACAATTTTCTCCCAGTGCAACTTCATAGCCTGGCACTAAATTTTGTGCACAGTGAGCATGGCTTCTGTGCAATTTATGGCATATGCATTACAGCAGATCTCAAATAAATTATAAACTCTGTGTGTTACTGAGGCACTGTCAAACTCTGATTGATTTGGACAGTTTGTAGTTAATTAAGTTCATTTCCAATTCTGTCTCTTCATCCAATTTCAAAGCATTCTATATTGAAAGCCTATTTTCAATTAGTAAGAAAGATGAAACAAAAAGAATTAATTACAAAAGTGACAATCCCCATTTAAGTCTTCATAGTGGAGCAATTATGTATCTTAAAAGTTAAGAAATTGAAGAGTTGTACTTGTCTAATATATTATGTCCTTGATATGTATCTTATATATATTAAAACTTGACATAGGCATGGCATTACAGTGAAAAACCGCAATGATTGAAGTTATCTGTAGTTACTATAAGCTAAATAAGAGAAAACCATTGCATTTAGGCAATTTACTTAGTATTTAATTATTAAGGATTAGATTTGGCAATATTTTTTGAAGGATATAAGTATAGTACATATTGTAGAAAATCTTGTGTAAGAAACATTTATTTAGTGAATCTTACAAATCTGAGGAGCACAGATAAATTTTTAAGCCCACTAGATGATTCTGATATAACAAACCACTATTCTCCAACCTAAACCCATCCCATCTTAATGCAGAGACCTGTAAGCCTGCCCACCACAACCAATACGAGGCAGGTTTGCATAGCAAGCAAGTGTTAGAGAGGTATATAGAGTTACCATAAATATCTAGCTCTGCCCCTTACTAGATATGATTTTTGACAGGGATTTTTCTAGCCTCTCTTTTCTTCGGTTAAGATGTTTATAAAATGAGGATGATACCACAAAATCTGTAGTGAGGAGTGAAAGATTAAGGGGAGACTGTTGAATGTTTAGCCCAGAACTTTGCACAGTGTACAGTTGCTTATCATCATCATAGTAATGGTGACGGTACTTCCAGATAACAGTTAGTAACCCAGGTCCTAAAAACTTCACATCTATGTTATAACAGGATATTACTGTGCATGGGTTCCCAGAAGTGAAAAGGAGACTTGAGATTGTTGAGTTTGGCTATAAACACATTGAGTTTGACATGCCAGTGGGGCTTCAAGTTAGAAATATCAAGGCAGACAAGATGAGACTGGGTTATATGAAAATATTTAAAGTTTATCAAGGCTAATGGGAGATTTGCAGTTTTGAAAGTTTCTTAGTGGATTTTCTTCTAAACTTAGTAGGTGAAACTTCAGATAGAGACAGAAAAGGAAGCTCAGGACAAGACCTAAGGAGTTGACTTATAGTTGGAAAAAAAATCAAGGAATGCAAAATCAAAGGTAAAATTCAGGAGACTGTAAGGGAGAAGAAAAGTTTCAGAAGAATCAAGAACCTAAGATATTAAAATATGGAAAAAAGTCTGTTATACTTAAAACAGTGTGTTGTGGCACAGAAATAGTGAAATAAATATCAGAATGAAAGTCAAATACATTATATGATGAAGATAGAGATTTCAAATCAATGGGAAAATACAACAGTAAATAAATGGTTTGTGAAAGCTTGAGTGATCATTAGAGTGAAAGAGAATTAGAGTTTTTAATTTTATGCCACACACATTGAAACATCTTCACTAAATAAAGATCTAGATATAAAAAAATGTACTAGCTAAGTATTGGGGAGAATGACACTAAAAACCTCAGAATTCATAAAAGAAAAAATGGCAGATGTGAATTATAACAAATATACTAATTCTCTACTATGAAATTACAATAAACAAAATTAAAACATAAATAATAGGGAAAATATTTTTGACATATCCAAAGGTTAATATTTATAAATTACAAAGAACTCCTAAAAATCAACTTCTTAAAAGTTCAATCTTCCCAAAAGAAAAATGGACAAAGTATGTAAACAATAAATTTCCAGACAAAAATTATAAATAAACAGTGGATATATAAAAATATTAACCTTTTAAAAATATGATATAGCTCTTTCTGCCTGTAAGTTTAAAAAATAAAAAAAGATTGAAACATCCGGTATGGGTGATGGTATATGAAAATATGTACTCTCATATTTAGTTAGTGGGAGATAAATTGGTACAACTGTTCTGGAATCAAATATGGTACCATTTATCCATATTATAAATGTGTATAGTCTACAGTCCAGCAAACCCAATGATACTAAGGCCATTAACACTAAACATTATGTACAATTACAAGTATAAATAGTTAAATGTAAACAATTTAAGTATGCTCAAAAGAAGGCTTATTATAGCAATAACAACAAAAAGACAAATTGAAAAAAAATCTAAATATCTATCAATATGGGAATTGTAGATCCAAAAATAAAATATTTTTTAAATTTTTTAAATAGTGAAGTAAATCTATTAACTTGAACATATATCAATAACATATTCATCAGTAAAATATGCTGGATGTATTTGTGTGTGTAAATATATGCTGGAGCAAAAAATTGCTTACAAACAGTTATTACAATAGCCCTGAAAAGTTGATTAGAGGAAAGAAGTGGAAGTTTTACTTAAGACCTTAAAAAATTAGTTGGGTTATGGTTTTATTGGTATGTGTGCACTCATTAGTTTTTCCTAAGTTTTCCCAAATGGCGATCAGTTGCATTATAATCAGAAAATGATACTTTAAAAACATGTTGCCTTGGATCAAGGTGGAGTTATAATTGTGTAGTCAATAAAAACACACTCTTTATAGAGAGACTACCCAGATTCATATCAGAGGGAACTTACTTCACCTACAACTTTACCAAGTTCTTTCAACTATTTTGTGTCTCAACTTCCTCAAATGTAAAATGAGTATAAAAATACTCCCTGTATAGCATTGTTATTATGTGACATCAAATGAGACCTTAATAAGATACTGAAGGTAAAATATATCCTGAGTGCTTGGCATATAGTGAGACTTCGATGGATATGCCAGCATAATTTTTATTGTTTTTGTTGGTGACAGTAACAGTGGAGAAGAAAAGGAAAGACTAGCTTTGATATTTTAAGGGGAGATGAGGTGAAATGAGGGAATTGATATGATGTGAAATTTATTTCCTTCAAGCTACCACCCAGTTTCTTGAAGAAGCAGGCTATGTCAAGATTATTTTTCTTTATACTCCTTGTCGCCATACTTGCCTCATTCCCTCCTTCCCTACGGTTGCTCTAGGTGACCAGCTATGTTCAGTGATGTTCTTCTTTTCCCAATCTCTGTGCCAGCTCTTTCCATCAGTGAGCATGTCCTTACCACCTGTTGACATCCGGCGCATCTTTTAAAGAATAGCTCATTGTTTTGGCCAGGCGAGGTGGCTCACGCCTGTAATCCTAGCACTCTGGGAGGCCGAGGCAGGTGGATTGCTCGAGGTCAGGAGTTTGAGACCAGCCTGAGCAAGAGTGAGATTCCCGTCTCTACTAAAAATAGAAAGGAATTATCTGGCCAACTAAAATATATGTAGAGAAAAAATTAGCCAGGCATGGTGGCACATGCCTGTAGTCTCAGCTACTCAGGAGGCTGAGGCAGAAGGATCGCTTAAGCCCAGGAGTTTGAGGTTGCTGTGCCACGGCACTCACTGTAGCCTGGGCAACAGAGTGAGACTGTCTCCAAAAAAAAAAAAAAAAAAAAATAGCTCATTTTTGTGCTACGTCTTTCATTCCCTATACCCCAAGCTTTCTGCATGTTGTTTGTACATCCATTTGGTCCCCTTATATCATAATTTGTGCCAATGTAGATAATTCTACAAGGTAAACTTCTTGATGACAAGAGTGGGACACTCGGGAGGCAAGGGAGGGGAGGATGTATTAAACTTGATGCCCACACAGAATTTAAATAAACAACTCATACATAGAAAACTTCAGTGATTATTAACTGATTTTAATTTGAAATGAAGATGGAAGAGTTAGGGAGAAGGCAAACATAGCACTTAACTTTTGCTTAGGTAATGATGTTGCTATAAAGAAAATACGATGGTGTGGATTTTTTTTAAAATTAAACAAGCAAAGACATTTCTATTTCAGCTCCCACTCCCAAAGTGAAATAAAAATAAAAGTAGTAAAACCAATGAAGGAAAGGAAAAGAACGACAACCCCAACCGTGAAAATATAAAGATGAGAGAAAATTTGAATCAAATCAAGGGAGATTATAGGAAAAAAAGACATAGCTTATTAACAGTAGAGGATGTACATGGCATAGCCTTGAAGTACCAAACAAACAATCCCTTCCTTGAACAAAACAGTTCTGAATGAGTGGATAAGCCAGGGCCTGGACCTCATTTCCCATATCTGTGTTTGAATATAGGGTTAAAGAAAGATCCACACAGATCTGTACAGGAAGTGGGTCAAAAGCATGGAAAGGTGAAGAACAGAAGTAAAGGCTGTACGTACTGATTACAGCCAGATGCACAAAGATAAATAAATGCTAAATTGAAATACATGAAGGTTAGATGGCATCAGTTATTTTAAAGGAAAATGTAGATTGCTGGATTTATCTCGGAAGATAGCAAAAGATTATACAGTCACCAAGAAAGTAATTGAAAATGTGGTCAAAGAGCTGCCTCTCTCAAAGTTATGAGGCTGTGAGTATTCACAAGTGAAATGTATCAAATCTTTAGGAGCCAGATAATGACTATTGCTATGCTATTTAAGCTGACCTACACAATTAATCTTTTTAAACAATAATTTAAAAGGAAAGCCTTACCTGATCTTTCTACAAAGCCAGGATACTGTGATGTTGAACTATAATAAACATACTCTAAAAATAAAAAGAAAAGAACAAAGAAAGAAAATATAAGTAAAGCTCAATTTTTTATTAGAGTACTTTTAATTGATACACAACAATTGTACATATTTGTGGAGTACAGTGTGATATTTTGGTACATGTATTAGGTTATTAAGTATGAAAAGTCTGATTTCCTTAAGTGTTAATACTAAGTTTGACAGTTGATATCTCTGACATTTCACTTCGACACTTCTTGTTTTGTTTATTGTGAAGTTACATCCTCAGTCTTTCAAATGCACATTTTGGCTTGTGATTGTCTTTCAAATTTTTTTAGAGCTATTTTTGTGAAAACATGGATAAGTCAAAAATTTGTGTTATTTTCGAATACAAGTTCCGTCGTGGAACCAATGCAGTGCAGACAGCTCGAAATATCAACAAAGTGTTTGGAAAGGATGTGACTATTGAACACACAGTATGTTGATGGTTTGAGAAGTTCAGTTCTGGTGATTTTAATCTTGAAAATAAGCCATGTGGGGGACCTGAGACCAAAGTTGATAATGATGAGCTGAAAACTGTAGTGGAAGTGAATCCATTTCAACTTATGCATGCATTAGC
Source organism: Eulemur rufifrons (assembly GCF_041146395.1). Classification (NCBI taxonomy): domain Eukaryota; kingdom Metazoa; phylum Chordata; class Mammalia; order Primates; family Lemuridae; genus Eulemur; species Eulemur rufifrons. The sequence continues at coordinate 21,054,292 of NC_090992.1, forward strand.
AGCAAGGTTTGATGTTACTATTCCAACAATATTGGACCATTAGAAACAAAATGGAACGGTAAAGAAGCCGGATAGATGGTTTCGCGGCATGAATTAAGCGAGCATCAGAAGAGGAATCATCTGGAAGTTTGCCTGTCTTTGCTGTTAGGACGTATAGGCGAACCATTTCTATACCGTATTGTTATGTGGGATAAGAAATGGATTCTTTTTGACAATTGCAAGCATTTGGCACAATGGTTGAATAAAGAAAGATGAAGTGCCAAAACACAGTTCCCAGTTGGATGAAATGATGAGGATGCTTGTGATTAAGCAGCTGAGATTGGTCAATAGAGACAGGACAATCCTCTTGCAAGACCACATGTTGCAAAAACAATGGTGCTCAAATTACAGAAGCTGGACTTGGAAATTCTCTGTCATCCACCGTATTCACCAGACCTTGTACCAGCTGACTACCACTTCTTTCAGGCTTTGTACTACTTCTTGCAAGGAAAAATATTCAACTCTCAAAAAGCTGTGGAAAATGCCTTTCCTGATTTCATTGCCGCTTGTTCTCCAGGCTTCTTCGCTGCTGGCATAAACAAGCTACTGTTAAGATGGCAAAACTGTGTCGATAGTTTAGGCACACACTTTGATTAATTGTACTGCTTCTTGTTGAGATATAATAAAACACACTTTTGATTTAGAATCGGACAGATCAAATTAGGGTAATTAGCATATCCATGACCTCAAACATTTATTACTATCATTTCTTTGTACTGGGAACATTCAAAATCCTCTCTTCTAGCTATTTGAAAATATACAATAAATTATTGTTAATTACAGTCACCCTACAGTGCTACAGAACACTAGAACTTATTCCTCCTCTTAAGCTGCAACTGTGTACATATAGACCAATCTCTCCCCTCTCACCCTCTTCCCTCCTCTTCCCAGCCTCTAGTAACTACTGCTCTAGTCTCTACTTCTATGAGATCAACTTTTTTACCTTCAACATATGAACAAAGATCACTTACTAATATCAAGATGAAAACTCCGACTGAAATATTAGTCAAGTTAATCCAGGAGCTTTTAAAGAGAATTATAAATAGGATTCAACCTTGAGACGCTGAGATGATTCAATACTGAAAAATGTTTATAATGAGTCTAGGGGTGTAGATTTATCTCCACCAAAATTTCAAATAGTGTTTTATAAAATTTAACATTCATTCTGATAAAACTTATAGTAAAATAGGAATCAGTATGCTAAACACACAATCACATAAACATACACACACTCATTAAGAAACGTTCTCATTAAAGACATCAGGCAAGAATGCCTACCATCACCATACACGATGTTTTTATTAATTGTTAGCAATATTAATTGGCTAGTTATAAAATAACATAAAGGAAGATAAAAAAGGTTATACTTATATTCAGAGAATTTGATCTTATTCCAAAAAATCACAAGAGGTTCAATGGTATATTATTATAAGTGTAGCAACATTTAGTAATAAATTGAAAGTGTTCTCTTTTTGCCCATGCACACTGTATTCTCACTTACCTTCTAGGGAGAAGGAAGCCTTTATCATCAGCTAAGTGCCTCTTTGGGGAAGAGGGCAAAGACAAAGTAGAAGTAGGACATTTAGAGAAAGGCAAATTGGAGAATTAAGAGCAGCAACTTTATGATAACAAAATTGTAGATGTATTTGGAGACAGAGAGTCAGAAAAACAATTACAGAAGAAAGCAGGTTGAGGGCAGGGGTGGGTAGGTAGAAAGTAAAGAATTCTATAGTTTGAGTGTCAGGGAAATATTTTGAATGTAAGTGCTCAAGGGATTGGCCCAAAGAAGCTTGCAGGTGCAGCCCATTAGTGGAATGACCTACAGCTGCTGGGGGATGGGCAGGCCAATGGAACCCCCAAAACCCATAAGAACTAAATAATTTCAGAAAAACAAGAGGGTGAATATCACATCATGTGGGCAAATATGAGCTTTACACCAAACATTCCTAAGAGCTGGACAAAAATAATTTTATTTGGCTATCATAAGAGATTATATGATACTGTCCAATAATATTTATTTTTCTCATTGGTGGAAAATGAGGAGCATAGTGTTTGCCAACAAACTTGATGGAAAATATAACTGGAATTCCTTTCTTTGAAGGCAATAATTATTATTGTAAGTAGTGTGTTTAGAAGTATCAGTTCTAGATTTTATTATTTTTTAATTCACAAATAAAAATTGTATATATTTATGATGTACAACGTGCTTTGAAATATTTACACATTATGGAATAGCTAAACAAGCTAATTAACATATGTATTACCTCACATACGTATTTTTTGTTAGAACACTTAAAGTCTACTCTCTTGACAATTATTGCGTATACAATACATAGCTATTATCTCTAGCCACCATGTTGTAAAACAGATCTCTTGAACTGATTTCCCTTAAGTGAAATTTTGTATCCTTTGATCAACATTTTCTCAACCCCTCCCCCTCTCCACTGCTCCTAGGCCCTGGTAACCAGCATTCTACTCTTTGCTTTTATGAGACATAGATAGTTCTAGATTCTGAGACCTGGATTAAAATTCCATGTTTGTTTCTTAACCTTCTGTGTATTTGTTTCTTACCTAATGATGTGAATAATAATAGCACCTCTTACATAATTTTGTTGTATCAAATAATTAAATAACATGTTTAACAAAAAACTTGAATTTGTATGTACTCAATAAATACTATTTTTATGAAACACACATTTTGTATTTCATAATACAAAGTATTATGAAAAGTTTGATAAGTTTGTTGGGAGATGAATTGTTATGCCACTATATAGTTTGTCATCTCTCTATATAATACTCTTCAGCTCCAGCTTGCTTTATGAACACATCTTACCCGAAAAAGTATATTTTTAATATTGAACATATACTAAATAAAGCACTTTTTAATGTTGAAAGATCCTCATACTTAAGTTTATCTTTATTTGAAAAACTGGCAATTAGTTGTCACAGAAAAACATTTTTTTGGAATTCTTATATTTCACACACAATAAAGTATAGATTGTGTTTAGCTTCATGGTGAGCAATTATCCAAAGAAAAGTGAAGAAATAAGATAGTTGTTGGATTTCAGAAGGAATTATGTTTACCACTTCACCAAATTGAAGAGAGAAATTTTTTGGATGAGGAGATAGGTTTCTCATCCTTAAAAAAAGCACTCAATTTCATTCAGTCCCTGCTGTGTCTCCCTTCAAAGGGATGATCAGATTTATCCATTTCTAATTTTTGCTCCATTGAACATACAGACATAGCCTGAATACACTCTTATCATTTATTTTCAAAAGTGATATCCTGATTCCTTGCCAGGTTGCTATTTATATTGTCCACAAGACAGCCAACCTGATGATACAGGATGAAAATGGCTTCCAGCCCTACCCATGAGTCTACCGAGCTATAAAGCAACTTTGTTAACTTCACTTATTGGATTTTAAATTGTCATGTATTGGCAATTTGTCACTGGCATTGACTTCCTGCCCTAGAGTAGATATTACTGCTGTAACTACTGGTTCCTTCTTCATCACCAGGTTTATAGCTCACTCTGGCCACTCTAAGGAGGTAATATCTGAGTACTCTGCATCAGAGTTCCATTTTAGTACCACTCTGAAAACCAGACTATGAAGAATTTGGTGCTGGAATCTTTACAAATTCTCAGTGATTGAATAATTCCATCCAAAGGCTCATTTAGTCTATAGATATTTATGATTCCCTGCTACTGATGACTTGGAAGTTTTGGCAGACAGAAAAGAAAAATAAGACATGGTCTTTGCTGTTAAACAACTCATAATTTAACTGGAGGCACAAAACTAATGCATAGCTAAACATCAGAGAGAAGTGACCAGCTATTCCAAATGTCTGGTAAATTTGTCCAGGACTTGCTATCCTCACTACTATGGGACTGGCAGTCCCCACCAGCTTCTGTCTAAAGCACTGTAGTATCCTCTGAACTGATCCCTTCCATGGTAATGAAATTGACCATTCTAATCCAATAATATAGCCATCATTTATTGCATTCTTCAAAGACTCTCCAATGCCTTTAGGACAAATTTCAAATTTCTTAAGGTGGCTTATATGGCCCATCTAGATCTGCACCCTACCTAGCGCATCCCTATAGAATTCCCTCTCTCTATTCCCTGTCCTACACTCTACACTATAACCACACCAAATTCCTTTAGTCCTGAGAACTCTGTGTACTCTTCAGCGTATAAGCTTAGAAATGTGGTAGTCCCAGTGCCTGAATCTTTCTTCTATGGTTTTCTACCCTACTCTCATATTTAAGCCTGTATAATTTCTACTTGATCGTCATGTATAAGTAGAGGTATTACTTCCCCCAAGAAACCTTCACTAACCCATATATTTGATTACCTCCCAGACCCTATACCAATATGTGTTCATTTCATATCTTGTTGTTTATCACTCTATTTTAATTATTTTACTGCCATTTTGGCTGAATGCTTCTAAGGGGAAGGGGTATTTCTATCTAATTTATTTCTGGACCTAGTACCTAGCCAGTACATAGCAGACTGTCAATAAATATCATGAATGAATCAGTTGCAAAATATTAAATGTAACAGAAGTTCGGGAAAAAAAAAATCAGTGTTGTGAGAATAACCAAAAGAGGGTCTGTGATGCAAAAATTTTCATATATTTATCTTTATTGCATTTCTGTCACTTGTAAAGAGCATTTAGAATCTCAGTGGAATCATCTTTTGCATTACTCAGTTCCCTCCTTCTTGATATATTCTATATTCATTGACCCTTATTACTTATCATTTTTGGACAATTACATAACTTTCTATTGCTATATTTCTGTCTTATACCCATATCCAACCTATTGATTTTTATTGCTATTTACTGTAAAAGGCCTTCTTTTTGATATAAAGTCATTTTTCATATAGTCTTTAAGGGAGAAGAGAAAAAGTTATGTTTTATACAACAGCACTGTAGGAAAGTATTATTGTTCCTGCTGTAAAGATGAATGAACTGCAGGTTAGAGAAATTTTAAAAAATACTCAACATTTACAGAGCTAGTTGAATGCAGAGATGTAATCCAAAACCTTTATCTGACTATAAAGTTTTGCTCTTAGCAATTAGGTGAACATCTGATGTAGAACATCTAAGAATTGATTCCAAACTATCTCCCATATTAAGTAGATGACTGAATGCCTCCTTTATTGCTAAGTTATACTATCTGTTCATTTATCCTTTCATCAAATAGTAATTTTGTACCAGGCATTTTCCCAAGTGTTTAGAATACATCTATAAATTAATAAAAATAGATCTCTAGCTTATGTATCTTTGTAGCAGAAATGAGACTGACGGTAAATAACAAATACAATGAATTTTAATTTTATAATATTTCAGATGGGGTTAAATATTATGGGAAAATAATTTTTAAAAAGTTTATAGCTAAGTGGGAAATGAGAACACCAATGGGGTTTGGGAGAAATTGTTGCACATTGTAGTTCTGTATTAGGTTGAACCATATGAAATTGTTTTTGACTTATGAAAACAGTGATTTGATAGTGTTCAGCCTGTATAGGTGGTCAACAATCGACTTCATTGAGAAGGTGAGATTTGAGAAAAGACTCAAGGGGATAAAGGCTTAGCCAGGCAGATATTGGAGGAAGAATGATTTAGGTTCCTTCTGTGTACAATATGTTCACCTTTTCTTATTTCAGTTTAAAGTCCTCTTGACCTGACTATTGGTCTCCTATCATAAATATTCATTAGTTTGAGACATCTTCTGTTATATGTCACAAATGACCATTGTGGAAGTTTAAGGCATCCAGAAACCCAAATGTTTTTCATACTCCTGTCAGTCTCATGAGCTTTTCATATGTTTTTTCCTTTTTCCAAACATAAAATACCATGAAGAGACCTTTATGAAACTTCACTTTTGAAATATATTCCCCCCAGTGATTCGGAAGCAATACATATGCTTGCTTGCTTTGTTTAAGCCTTACCCATCACTGCCACATGAAACATAGTTTTAGGATATTCAGTATGCTTGTTAAAGGCTGGCAGGATTGATTATGATCTGATTATCCCCTTGGGATAATACCATCTATGCGGTAAAATATTAACTAAGTAGGCCTGGGTTACTCAAACCTGGCTTATTCCAAAGAAAGGACTGGCATTTGACCAGCTCCCAGGAGATAACCTCTGAGCCCATGGAATGTAGTGCCTTATAAGAGTGCTTTTATATGTTTAAGGCCTTGTATCAGTTTGACCTCTGGGGCCTGAATCTGAGTAGCTAAGGTGAGGCAGGTAAATGCTGCAAGTCTTCATGACTGACCCCATTAAAAGCACTGAGTCCCAAGGTATGGGTGAGCTTCCCTGGTTAGCAACATATTGTTCATATTGTCACAAATTGTTGCTGGGAGAATTTAGTACCATTCTTCCAATGTCTGTGCCATTCATTGGGAGAGGACTACAGGGAACTTTTGAGCTTGTACTTGGAGTCTTCTGGACTCCACCCTATCGACCTTTTTCTTTTCCCGGTTTTAACATGCATCTTTTTGCTATAATAACCTATAACTGTTAGTATAACAGCTTTTTTGAGTCTTCCTTCTAGTGAATCATTGAGCCTGAGAGTGGTCTAAGGAAATGCCCCCCAACATTTTTGGCACCAGGGACTGATTTCATGGGAGACAATTTTTCCACAGACCGGGGATGGGGAGATAGTTTCAGGATGATTCAAGAGCATTACATTTATTGTGCAGTCAAATCTCTTTGCTAATGATAATCTGTACTTGCAGCCAGTCCCCAGCACTAGCATCACTGTGGCCTCAGCTCCGCCTAAGATCATCAGGCATTAGATTCTCATAAGGAGCATGCAACCTAGATCCCTCACATGCACTGTTTACAGTAGAGTTTGTGCTGCTATGAGAATCTAATGCCTCCGTTGATCTAACAGGAGGCGTAGCTTATGCAGTGATGTGAGCAATGGGAAGCAGCTGTAAATACAGATGAAGCTTCGCAATCTAGCCCACTCCTCACCTCCTGCTGTGTGGTCCAGTTCCTAACAGGCCACAGACTGGTATGGGTCCATGGTCTGGGGTTGGGGTCCATAGGTCTAAGGAACCCCCAACACACCATCCATCACACTTCACCTCTTCTTCCTGAAAGACAGTAATAGTTTTCATTACATTGCTAATTTCTAAGAAATTTTTATCATGGGGTGGAGTCCAGGAGAAGAAGCAGGCAATCTACAATTGTGTCCCCATCCTCATTTAATATTCTTCCACTTGTTAACATCTTGTACCTATTAACAGTTTCCACTTGTCAACATTTATACATTTTTATTCTTCTTCATTTTCTCACAATCTCCCCACTCCATCATGGCTTTGTTCATGGACTGCTTTTCCTATTTTGATTAGAAATTTTTCATTTTAGAAAATAAGCTGAGATACGGGGATTTCAGTATTTTTTAGCAAGCACCCTAGGTGCCTGTTAATCATCCTAAAAACTGAAAAGACAAAGTTCTCAATCATGGACAGTCTTTTTAATCAGTTATCAATCTCTCGAAGATCATTGACCACACTATTTATAAATCTCTCATCTCTTTTTGCTTTGTTCACAGTAAAATTAATATTAAACATCTTTATTTTCATAATTAAATATATATTATAAATACATATATATGAACTGCAAGAATGTGGAAAACATACCCATTGCATGGAAGTTTGAATGATTCATCTAATTCCTATCTTAAAGATTAAATAATTGTATAAGTATACTTGAAATTTTGTATTTTTATACAAATTATTACAAATTCTTTAGGTAAAAGGGCAGAGTTTTTGAAATTTTACATACTAATACCAATAAACTACCTTGACAGAACTATTTTCTACAACGAATGTTACTTCTTTGTAAAGAAAAAAGAAATGGAATTAGAAAATTTACAGAAATTTTAATTGACAATTTTTACTTCATATTTTAAGTTTTTGAGTTGAATTTCAATTATCACCCCCACAGTAACCTAATATTTTAAATGCAAAATAAAAGGTAAAAATAAATTGAAATAATTATATAATTATCAAACATGTTTTAAAATTTCTTCAATATATGCCTTACTTTAAAAGTTGTACTCATGTTTAATAGTACATAAAATCAGTGTTCAAAATAAGCAACGAATCAACTATTCCCATAAATGCATCTGGCAAATTACCACTTATAAAATAATGTTTAATAGTACCTTAAACTAATGAAATAAAAGAATTCCGTTGAGTAGTAATCATTTTTCCATCTCTGCAAATTCTCTGTTTGTGTAAGTAATGAACCAATACTTCATGCCTGTGTGGTATAACCTCTGCACATTATTATTTAGTTGATCGGCCTTTTGTGGGAGATTATTTTAAGTAGAACTGTTACTGTAGATGAATTTGCTTAAACGTATGGTTCTAAATTAGTGAACATAAATTACAGCTCCATGATTTGTCATCATTTGGGTTGATATAGGATTGCATTTAAATATATTATAATTGAGAAATGATTTGAACACTTCATGTTCAGCCACTCCGATAAGTTATCATCCCTACTGCTATATTTAGTTCCTTTTGGGGACTATAGCTTTGGCAATTCATTGTCAGCTAAAAGGAGCACAGCATAAATAGTACCTCAGTTACGAAAAGATATACCTCAAGTCATCAAGCTCACTGAACAGAAGATATTCATGGAAAAAAGGCAAAGGAAACTCGGCTATGAATAGATGCAAATGTTCCAGTTTATAGTTCCAGATACGATCTATATTAATATCCTCCACAGTGACATCAATCTTAAGGGCATCCAATAAGAATTTACCATTCATCTTAACATGCCTGTATGTTTCAGCTAGTCGCACACTTGTTTCTCATTCCAGAAACCCTACTTTTCTGTGAAGTGTGGCACCCTCCTGAGGGGAGCGGTTTTAGGTTTAGAAGACGCTATTGTGTCATAAATGTACAAGGAAGCACAGAAACAAGAAATGACTGCCTTTTATGTTGGTTCAATAGAGAAGATGAATTTTATAACGGTATATGCAAGTAAGAGCTATATGCCAGGGAGAAAAGATTAGAAGATTTCATTTATCTCTGAAAGAAGAAAAACACTTTCAGACCATATTACCTGAAAAAGTCTGCCTGAAGTATACATGAAAGACTGCAGGATTTTAAAAATAAAAATTTGGCATGGGCAAGATCAGGTAGATGGGGGAGAAAGGAGAACATATAGAAACTTAACTTGTTTAATATTTTTAAGAGAATAGTGCCATCTCTACCTATTTCGTATTCTCTTACCCTTTAAGCGTCAGGATTAATATATGTTTCATTTATAAATGAAACTTTCATTCAATGTACTGAGCATCTCTAATGTGCCGAAGGTATATATAATTCTCTTAGTTTCTGCTTTTGCTTCATTTTAGCATCAGAATATTTCTTATTTTCTTACCAGCTCCACAGCGTAATCCGCTGTTACAGATTATGCAGCGCTCTTATATGTTAGTCTGGGTATCACAGCCATCAGTCTACCAGAAATGGAAGTCATAATATTTGGCTTCAAACAATGCACATCTGTAAATCTTAATGAAAATAAAATTAGTTAAAAGTAAAGATAATTTATATGAAATAAATTTCCAAATAGAAGTTTAAGGTGTGAACTTTTAAGTCCTAAGCAAGCAGTGTTGTATGAAAAATGCATCTATTATTAATAACCTGCCCTTCCAGCCTTTGCCCTTCAGCAAAGGCCGAACACTATCAAGTGAGGGAGGAATCACCAGTGTGCTAACCAGGGGGGTTCATAAAGTTGTGTCTTATCTTTCCTACAAAATATTTTAATTGACACTTTTTTCCGAATGCCTAATTTTTGTCAACTAACCGGATCAGGCCCCATATCTGCTCTATAGTAGTAAAAAGAAAATTAATACACAGATTCTAAGTGTCATTATTCATCTCTGGTAAAACTGTTATTTGTAGATAAGTGAATCTACTTTTTTTTTTTTTCCCTATTTTCTTGGGGGCATGGGAGAAGGTCAAAGGCAGCAAGAAGACACTCTAGATTCAAGATGTTCCAAATAACTTCAAAGAAAATAAGCTGCAGGGAGGCAGAAACACCTAGGAATCGGTTGGCGGCAGACAGTCTCCCTAAAGTCTGTAAATATTACACATAACGGCATGAAACAGTGATGCTTGATAAGTTGAGGCCCCAATGAAAATAGAGGGATTTTATTATCTACAAATTTAAAAAAATACTTACATTTTTATTGGCAGAAATGACAAGTAGTCTCATCTTAGGGTATATGACATGGGAGAAAGTAATGGGATAAGAATAAATTGACATATTTAATAGTTGAAAAAAGTAAGGGGAAGGAGGCAGGGAAGAAAGGAGGGAAAGAGGGAGAGAGGGAAGGAAGAAGGAAGGAAATGGGAGAAGAGAAAATCCTTTCCTTTAACGGCGTGGACCCAGTGGGCCCTGATTCAAGGATGAGTAAGAGGATGAGAAACTGAATGGGAAAAGTCTGGTTCGTTACAAATCCTACACCTAAGGCTGGGGAATATCTAGTGTGGGGAAAATATACCTATTTCTTATGTGTGACTAAGGGCCAGGTACTGCACTAGTCTCTGGGAAATAGCAGGCAACAAAAGCTCTAAAGCTCCTGCCCTTAGGGGGCTTAAATTCTAGTGGGGGAAAGATAATAAAGAAAAACTACAATATAATGTTTCTTTTGGTGATAACTATTTTGAAGCAAAATAAGAAAAATAAAAGAGCAAGGGGATAAGGACTAATTGGCGAGAGAAGAAGGTATCACTTAGGACATGACCTGAGCAAAGACTTGAATGAGGCACACAAGCCACGGGGCCAGCTGGGGGAAGGTGACTGGGCTCCGGGAAGAGTCAATGCCAGGACTGAGGCAGGAATCTTTATGTGTGGAAGGAACAGCGAAGAACCTGGCATGGCTGTAGAATGGGTGGAGAGTAGATGAGAGCAAGGAGGCAGAGACAGGCAGCAGGCTACGTAGAGGTTACGGAGGACCCGGGACTGTACTGTGGGGTGAGAAGCCATTAGAGTGTTTTGAGCAAAGGAGTGACATATTGTGACATGTGCTTTAGAAAGATCTCTCCGCTTGCTGCAAGGAAACTAGACCTAGGAGTGACAAGGACAGAAGCAGGAGATCCGTTAGGAGGGTTTCATATGTATTTGTCTCTGCCAGAAAACTGCTGGTACAACTTGCCAGATAACAAAGGGAATTAGTTATACTTCATTTACCAAAGTGATTCTAGGCAGATCGTGTCATGTTAACTTTTTTAGGTGTTATTTTATTGCAAAAACAACATTTAAAGAAACCCAGAAATTCAAGGCAAAAAATCATCTATTCAAACAAATGTTTTTTGTCAATTTTCTTTATTTTTATGTGTTTGTGTCTAATACCATATAGGCAGTAATTTTATAGATAGAATTGTATAATCTATACCTTTATCTTTATGTTCACTTTTAACATTTCACCATGTATGTGCATTTTCCTACTTTATTATTTTTTTTTTCCCTAGCTCTCTCTCTCTTTTTTTTTTTTTTTTCCTTTTCTAACTCCCTTTCTCTACCTGCAGATTACCAATACAAACCGGCTTTGGTGAATAGTCCCATTCCTTTTCTTGATGCATAAGCAATTCCTTTAAAAATAATCTAGTTTCTAAAAGTATTGTTCTGCCTCCGTAAAATATACTGTGATTTTTTTTTATAAGCCCTGCATTTCTGCTTGTTAGAGAGTCTAAGGTTTTAATGAGTTAATGCTAGCTTAAAAAAAAATCATCCAAACTATTTGGAGGAGAAACAAAAGTGTTTATTCACATTAATAAAGGCAAACCTGTTTAAGTACAGTATTTCTTTTTTTGGCCCATTTGCTGTCTGGGTCATGAACTTCTATTCTCTTTCTTCCTCTAACTCTCCCTGTAGTTCTTTTGGAAGGGGAATGGTCTGTTTGTAAATACATTTGCTATTTAAAATGTATTCCAAGAATGGTTTTAGTGAAGCTTATTATGTGAATTGCATTTGCATTACTAAGTAATAAGTACTTACTCCAAGTACTGTTTGTGCATGGCCATCTGGTTTAATAACACATCCAAGGTTGAGACAGCTCCCCAGGGCTCCACAACTCACTGAGATCCCTGAGAGGACACCACTAAATCAGCAGACCCAGAATTTGAAAGCCTACAGCTTCCAAACTGTTCGTTGGCCCTGAAAACATCTTCCTCCCTTTGGAAATCATAAAAATGGATTGCTAAAGTTTAGGATCCAAAACATTGTATTTAGCCCTTAGTCCCAATAATCAATATTTGGAGGAGAATATTGGCGCTTTGCTACCTTGAACATTTTATTTTCCTAACTTTATTCTCACTAAATTATTTGGACAAAGAAAAAATGTGCTGGTAGGAATAAGTGCATTCTTATAGTTTCCCAGGAGATAATTATTGGGTGCAGTGGAAGGATCTAATCCATTTTAGTGGCATTCAGTTAGGAAATGTATCAATCATTGTTTGCCAAAAGAATAATTTAGTGAAATAAGTCTCTTCAAAAATATTTTCTTTCTTCGAAATATTTTAGGTATATAATCTGCAGGTTTTATATTCTCTATTGCTTTGGGGGGGGGCTAAAAGAATCTCTATAAGAAGTTCCAAATTGAGTTTATGAATTTATATATGAACAAATATATAAATATGTATATATGTGTCATATATACATATTTGTATATATCTTTCCTAAGAAGTCTCCAGTACAAATATTTTGTGTTTAACATCTTTTATTCTTGATAGCCATTATTAACAGTTTCCAGATAAGCCCATAGCAAGTATTTGGAAAAATACAATTCATATTCAACAAAATATTTTTCATTGTATTATTCTACTACCAAAGTTTGTTACTTTTATTTTATTTCTTCTGAAGGAAAAATCAATGCACAAATAGACAACGTCAGTCAGCCTGCCCCAGAGATCTTTTCTAAAGACTTTACTTTTTGCTCCGAGTACATGATTAAGTGAGTGCCCTCTGTCCTTAGTATATATAATACACTAAAACCTTGAATCCAATCCTTTAATCATCAATGCTTAAAGGAAACATTCTATTCTGTGTTCTGTAGATAAGTTATCAGCTGTACCTTTAAAAATGGCTTTCTATTTTAGAGAGTGAATTTCCAAAAAGAATTATCGTGAACTGAAGATCTGAGAGAAGCTCTTACCCAACTGGACTTGAATAAATTAATTTTCTAGTCATAAAGATCCTTGATTTTCTCTTCACATTTGACTTACATATTTAACCAGAAACAAAGAATCAATTTATAACCAAACCAAGTGTCTCTATGAATCTTCTAAAGAATTAAATCTGAAATCTAAACTTACCTAGCCAATTTATTTCACAAAACAACCAGGCCTCATAACTCATGATTTTTCAACACCAAACAATGCTTAATAGAACTCTAAATGGGCATCCAAGAGTTCATCATGTCACACTGATCAGGAAGAAAATGCTAATGTGTAAGGTGATCTTTTGTAGCACCTTGTTTCTATCACAAATTTAAAGAATATGTTACAAATTATTAAGTTATTATACTCAGGAAAAACTACCATACTTAGATGTCCTGTTTAGGAGCTTAGTTTATTTTACAATACTTTTAAAATAGAAATTTTAGTTTTCTATTTTCAGTCAACTATGGTAGGCAAATGAAAATTTTCACAAGAGTACTTTTGAGGCTCTAATGAACAAACATTCCCAACATTCATGCCATTTTGGCTCTGATTGGGTAAAATTAAAGTGGCCTATTTATTATTAGTCTATTGCAGGAGTAGAGAATATAAGCAGACGTTGAAGACAAAGACTTTCAGAGATACAATGAAATCAGTTAGGCAACATGAAATTGTTACTTCCCAGTAGGTTCTCATTGATGGAGAAGTGTGTTCACTCTGACACTTATGAGCAGTAACTCTCCTTTTTGTCCCAAGTTAAATTGCATTTCCTGTATATAACCAATACAAACAAACAAACAAAAAGCCTGACTAGGAAGATGTACTTGCTGTTTCTTATCACACCAAACTTTATCCCATAAGCTAATATGTCTTTTTCACTGATATATAGGTAAACATTCTCAGACACTTCTTGATTCGTCTTAATTACATCAGATTAAATAAAGCCTGATAAAGCCTTCAGATCTTAATTTTTTAATTTTTTTAATCAATGAAAGAATGCTATAGATTGAATGTCATGCCCCCCTCCCTACCCCCAATTTATATGTTAAATTCTAACTCCCCAGAAAGCCCCCTTCCCACTTCTGCCATGTGAAGACATTAAGGAACCAGAAAGCAGGCCCTCACCAGGTAACTGATTCTGCCAGAGCTTTAATCTTAGACTTCTCAGCCTCTGAAACTGTGAGAAATAGCTTTCAGCTGTTTATAAGCCATGCAGTCTTTGGCACTTTTGTTATCGCAGCTCAGACTAAGACAAAGAACTATTCTGAAGGTTAATCCCTAGGGAAATAATTTCACCATGATACATACTTAGTTCCTCTGAAGCTTCTGCAAAATAGCAAACTACAGAACACCTTAATCACACTAAAAAAATTCTTATTGTGTTCCTCCAGCTTTCAACCTGACTCTTCTTGTTCAACTAACTCTTAATATTTCAGTCATTCTCAAGCAAAACCTCTTTAGTAATAAAATCTAACATTCTTTGCATTGTCCAGATTATTCTAAATATGCAACAGAATTTTAGCAAAGGGTGCTATTATGTACAGCCCTTCATATTTCTAAGAATTTCAGTAGTTAGTATAAAAAATGTAAATTCATGTTTTCAAATAACTTCATAAGCCTAAAAACATGGATTGTGCCTGTTCGATTTGAAATTACTCTTATGGCGGTTTGTATTTGGCAGATTGTAATTTTCATTATTATTGACTTTTTTCTGCTGGTGTAAGGAAAGGTATTTGAGTGGGAAGCAGCTAGTATATATCTGTCAGGAATATCTTTTGGAAGTTAGGTAGGTTCAGAGCAGTACCATATGAATTTTTTAAAGACCATTAACTATGCTCAGTTCTGACATTTCAAGCTGTGTGTCTTTAATCAAGTTATTTAAGCTCTTTGTGACATGGTCTCTTTGGCCCTCCGAAGGTTCACTGAAAAATCACTGACAAAATGTAGATTAATTGGAGAGCATTTAGAATGGGAGCCTTTAGAATGAAGACCCAAAGATACAGGGGAAATTGTCCATTTTTATGCTTAGGTTTAATAAAGTATGGAAAGCTATGTAGAAATATGATTAGACAAAAAGAGTATGATCTAATGTTAATAGACTGAGTGGGGAAACAGAGCAAGGCTGGTCTGTCTAGATTCTTCTTGGCCTCTCTGAGCATGCATTCCTTCCTCTGGGTGTGGGGCAGGGCCCTCTCTAGAGTCTTATGACTTACACTCAAACAAGGTAGGTCTGATAGTTTCTTTATGAACAGTTTTTACACAGAATAATTTTAGGTTTTATGGCTGGCTTTTGAGAAAAGGGATTCTGGTTTACATGAACTGCCTTGGGGAAGAGAGATTCTAGTTTCTATGGCTAGTCTTGGGGGAGAAAGGGAGAGAGAGACAGGAGGGCAGGAGAAAGTCAGAGAAAACCTTTTGCTTCTGAAATTGCTGCTGAAGACTTCATTTGGGGCTACTGTTTTCTGAGCCCCAACAGTTTCCTAATTTTTAAATGTGTGTAATAATATTATCTAGTTCATAGGTGCTATGCACTGAATTGTGTTCCCCCAAAACTTCATGAAACCCTAACCCCAATAAGATAGTGTTTGGAGATACGGCTTTTGAGAGTTAGAGTTAGATGAGGCCGTGAGGGTGGTGCCCTCATGATGGGATTAGTGCCCATATAAGAAGATACATCAGAGAACTTGCTCTCTCTCTCCCTTTCTCCTCCCTTCCTCCCCACCTCATGCATACACCAAGGAAAAGTCCTCATCAATGATGCAGGAAGAGCGCCCTCCCCAGAACCTGACCACGCTGGCACCCTGATCTCAGACTTCCTGCCTCCAGAACCGTGAGAAAATAAATTTCTTGTTTGAGTACCTATCTATGGTATTTTGTTATGGCAGCCTCAACAAAAATAATAGGATCATTACTGTATATATTTATGTGTATATTTTATATAACTATATATTTACATATAATAATAAATATAAGTCAGTTAATGTAAAATGTTTAGAACAGCCTGACAGATATATGTTTTAATAATTATTTAACATCTAGATTCAAATATTATAAAATCTTAGAGTATCAATATTTAACTGTACTGTCCTCTCATAGTTGCCAGTAACTGGTTTCCCCAATTGTTATCTAAAGCCCCCAAAATGGCTTAACTTGGGTCAGACAATTGACAATTAAATTTTAGCTGCACACCCAGGTCTCCCAACTGTCATCCCATAATTATAGGAAGTAGCATTCAAGGTTCAAGTTTAGAGTTATTATACAATAGTTAAAAACTAACAAACTGTTTCTATTGAGCTCATTTTATTTTTCTAAAATCTATCCAGTTATTCTCATTATAATCATTATACAAGGGCAAAATCTTTTATATATTTGCACACTTATATGTATATACATATAAAATACCTATTAATACACGCACACACTAAAAACAGAATTCAAAAAAAGTAAAGTCAAAGAAAGACTCTAGTTGCTTGCTATTAAGACATTTTTGGTCTCTAGAAAAAAAAAAAAATTGTTTCCTGGGGGCTACTTCCATGGAAACCTGCAAAGCCTCTGCCCCAGGTGGTAGTAGAAATTGCATTGGTAGTTTTTAATTGAGTCCATGGAGAGTGTTTCCAAAGCAAACATATTTTAAATAGTTCTCAATACCTATGGGTGTATCCAGGAATGAATGGGTTTTTTCAAGCTATTCATTACCTATAGTTAATGACAGACTCATTTCAGGGAATTCTTTTAAATTTTTATTTACTCAAAGAGCTTTGTTAACTTTTTTTTTTTTTTGAGACAGAGTCTCGCTTTGTTGCCCAGGCTAGAGTGAGTGCTGTGGCGTCAGCCTAGCTCACAGCAACTTCAAACTCCTGGGCTTAAAGGATCCTACTGCCTCAGCCTCCCGAGTAGCTGGGACTACAGGAATGCGCCACTATGCCCGGCTAATTTTTTCTCTATATATTTTTTTTAGTTGGCCATATAATTTCTTTCTATTTTTAGTAGAGACGGGGTCTCGCTCTTGCTCAGGCTGGTCTCGAACTCCTGAGCTCAAACAATCCACCCGCCTCAGCCTCCCAGAGTGCTAGGATTATAGGCGTGAGCCACCGCGCCCGGCCCTTTGTTAACTTTTATTTATTTTTTTAGAAATGATTGAATATATCAAGTTCTACATTCCTTTGAGATATCTTTTCCTTTTTGTTCCTACGGCCAGCCTCCGGTTTCCTTATCAGGACAATCCTAGAATATTCTTCAGACGTTAGTTTCCTTCTCCTTCAACCTGAAACACAATATAAAGTAGTACTAAGGGCACAGGTGTTTGCATGTAGTCCCATTAATTCAAATTCCAACTCTTCTACTTTCTAGATAAATGATTTGGGGAAAATTACTCAACGTCTTTATTTTGCACAATGTTTACCCTATCTTTCCTTCAGTTGACTTCTCCTCCTTGATTATAAAACACAATTCCAATTGTTCTTTCAGGTATTGAGTTTCACCACCAGGAAACCTGCCCTTTGCAATGTCATCTTACCTCTGCACCAAATTAAGAATAATCCTCCCTTTCATTGTTTATGTGTATTCTTTTGTTCATACAATTTTACTTACCTGTCTCGTGGGCTTTTTTCTTATTTATATGTCATCCCTTTCGTTATTTTCTCCATGAAAACTCCATGCTGCATGAATCTCATGTATCTGGTTGATTTCACGGAGCCCCTACTTGTGCTATTACTCATTATGCTACTTAATCTCTGATACCACTCCGTGTAGCACTTAACTGTTACATATTGTAGAATTTAAGTTAGCATTATTTCAGCAGGATTTTAATGGCTCTCTAGTGACCACAGAAAATATGGGAAGTTGGATAAGAAATCTATTTCCCCTGCACATCTCTCAGAACACATAGCACCATTTTCTCCAAGGATGAAATGGAAGAGTGAGCTCTGCAGAGTATGTCATTCAATTTGTTTAATGTGACAGACATTACTACCATCCCACTGCTATCTAGTTTCTATCTCCTCTGGGACATATGGTAGGATAGTACTGTTCCATCCTACTGAAGTTAAGTGTGGCAATATGACATGCTTAGAACAGCAAAATGTGAACGGAAGTCGCATGTGTGACTTCCAGGTCGAAGCATTAATTTGCTGGGGCTCTACACCTCCTCTCTTCCTTTGCCATTGCAATTGTGGAAACGTGTTGATATAGATGTTCAATGCTGGCTGCACTTGTGTATGGAGGACAAGTGCATGGACATTTGCCCAGACTCAAAATGGACTTTGCATGAGAAAGGAATGAACTTTGGGCTTTAAGCCATGGAGATTTGTCATGAGGATTGTTATTGTAGCATAGCCTAACCTATCCTGACTGAAAAATACATCTGAACAAATAAAAACAGCCATCTAAATCTATTTTACCCACCACTCTTTGAGTGCCTCTCTGGATAATGAATCGGTTGCATTTTTTAGCTTATCTTTTTTCACTAATTCATTTAGTGAAGATTCATTTAGGGTTTATTATATGCATGGAACTGGACAAGTTGTTGAGGATAAAAATAATAAACTTGATAGGCGTGATTCCTAATCTGATGTAATTGATATTTGTGCATAAAGAAAGAAAAAAAGACATACAGGAAATAAAAGTAATTCAACAAACAAAAAACAAGTATGAATTGTTGAAGAACTATAAAAGAAACAAGCAAGAGTCTAACAGAGAATAACAGGGAACTTACTTAGATATGGTGGTCAGGAAATTTCTTTGATGAGGCAAGATTTAATCTGGATCCTAAAAGCCGAGCAGGAAGGACCACCACGAGAAGAACTGAGGGCGAGAGCTCTAAAAATAGCATGCGCAGGTGCTCTGATACAGGAAGGGCCATTGCTGTCAGAGTAACTGAAAA
Source organism: Eulemur rufifrons (assembly GCF_041146395.1). Classification (NCBI taxonomy): domain Eukaryota; kingdom Metazoa; phylum Chordata; class Mammalia; order Primates; family Lemuridae; genus Eulemur; species Eulemur rufifrons. The sequence goes on from NC_090992.1 coordinate 21,073,415, forward strand.
ATGAGTGTGGCTGTAGTTAAGTACCATGATTCCAGATTGCTACCTTTTTAATTTTATGTTCTCTAATCTGTGGAAGAATTCACGGATGTCCCAGTGGCATTCCTCTGTGCAAAGGACACAATGTATCTATGGTGAAGCATTTTTTTTCATCTCAGTGACTTCATGGATTACTGAAAAAATTATTTTTCTTTTAGAAAACAAGAAGGGACATAACAACATACAAAGCCTATTTACACATAAATTTATAGACAGCCTGAACCTGAAAGAAGGAAAAGAGCGACATTATTCCACAGAGAAAAGAGGAGGTAAGTTGTGCGGTTTGACATTTATGGCTGCGGAGTTAGTGAGTTTTTCTCACATGATGGTGAACTCACGCCAATGTAAAGAAATTGAAAAGAGTACAATCTTAAATCACAGCTGTCATAAAGAAATAGAATTATTTTTTAATCCAAAAACAGGTTGTTTAAATCCCCCTTTAATATTCTCAACAGATGGTTGATCTCATTAATGATTTAGAAGTAGAAATGGGCAAATTTAGTGTTTTATTGCAATGATACACCAGGTTGAATGTTATTAATTAACTTTACACAATGACCTTGAAGAACATGTGAAAATAACAGTGTGGCTTTTCTGATAGTAGCCAAGATTGCTTGTACATTTTTATAGACAGTTTGTTATTTTACCTTTTTCTTCACTCTCTCTGCTACTAGCATTAAGATTTGTCAGTAGGCAATAGAAAAATAGTGCTCTTGATTTATTTTATAAAGAGAAAAGAGGAATCTTGGAAAAGAATGTGGAAAAAAAGGGTTATGGTGGCCACCCCCCCCCCCAGTTGCCCTTTGTCCTTTTGATTTTGTCTTTCTCTTTCAGATGTTTGTTTGTGTCTTTCTGACCACTGCAGGCTGCTTCCATCAGCCTTCCAGGTTACCACAGCAGCCAGATCACATGAATGACGTTCCTTAAATTCGAAACAAACGTTTGTTTAATACCAAAAGCCACACAAATGAATCATTCATTCATTCATCCTTTTAAATACATATTGCAATGTTCACTCTGCTCCAGGTATTGGTAGTTACTATGCCCATGTTCAATTACTGTTGCAGACTACGTCTCCATTTCATGTTACTGTGAATACAATGGAAGACAAAATTCAAAAGACTTTGAATGATTACACAAATACATAAAATTTATACACATTCAAATTTTGTCTATTTCCCAGTATGTGTCTGTATAATTTTGAAAGATCTTATTTATTGATAAAATAATAAAATTTCTCTTTAAAGAAAAGAAGGGTATATTTGGTCCTACCTGACCATTTTCTTATTAATAAAACTTCTGATGTTTCCTCAATCATGGCTGACTTTATGCTACCGAATGTTTCAACTTTGTCTTTAGGAAATGGCCTAGCAATGACTAAGGGAAGAGCACAAAGCCTTTTAACGACCAACTGTTATCACCGGATTGCAAGGGAAAGAAAAGTGTTCAAATCCAACCCCATAAAGTTGGTCGTAAATGCCTGGGGTCTTTCAATGCACTTCCTCAACTAGGCTGTCCTCCTCCCTGCTGGGCTGCACACACACACAGGCCATCAGGATCTTCTTGCCTGTGGTTTTACTCATTCAAGTTTGAAGTTAGGGCTATTATAAGGCCAATTGAGTATCTGGATAGGAAAGCACGAAAGTGGTCACTATTCTCAGATATACTGCACGATTGAGCTAATACTACAGGATTTGGGAATTGGAGATAATTCATAATCACTCTATACAACAAAGGTTGGAATATAGAGCAAGTTGTGAGAGCATGTAGTTGGGTCCCATCTTTTTGAAATCATGTTGGTAATCTCTGCCTTCAACTAGATTGTGAGTCTACCTTTAAAGTAGGTATTGATATGCTCGGTTTGCTTCTGTTTTTTTTTCTACTACCACCTTTCTTTGTTGTTCTTGTTGCTGCTTTGCTCTTTGGCTTCTCTTGCCTGCTTTCTAGGGTTATTTAAATATACTTTAAAATTCCATTTAAATTTTTTATTTCAACAGCTGGAAAATTACTGACAGTGGCCTCCTTTTATGTGGCCCTTAAGAATGGTTTTTACATTTTATTTTTTTATTATTATTTCAGAATATTGTGGGGGTACAACAACTCTTCAAAACAAAGGAAGATATCAGAAATAATAAATATTTGGATAAATGTAAAGCCTTTTTTTTTTTTTTATCCATACAATGGACTAAAGAGAAAATTACAGCATTGTCTTTTGGAATTTTTGTCATATATAGAACAAAAGAACTGTAGCATTTCTGTATTTTATGTGAATTGATACAATATTAACTGTAGATGAGAATTTAAAAGTTAAGAAGTATTTCATAATCTCTGCAGCAATAACTTAAAAGTATAAATAAGCATAGATATTTCTTTCTTTCATTGTATGCATATTTTGTTTGGAATAGTCATAAAAGATACATTAAAATTCTTGTTGATTCTTTTCAATATCTAATTCATGTCAGGGCTAAACTTTGTTGATTTTCTTTTCTGGAGAATATAATTTTCTTAGTTTTTTGTACGTTGTGTAATTTTGGTTTATATCCTAAACATTATGAATGTTAAGGAGTAGACACTCTGGATTCTGCTATTTTTTTCTCCTATAAGTGTAGTTTATTTTATTTTTGCTGAGAATTATATTGGCTGGACTTGAACTCTTAGCACTATTTTATGAACAGCTGCTCTGGTCTATATTCAGATCTTCTATCTTTAGCTGAACTTCTTTGCATTTATTTCTAAGCCCATTATTCCCAGATATAGAAGTTCCATGTATTAGATTATTTTTAAAAATTTAAAAAAACATTGCAGGTATAAGTAAATACCTCTGAATAACTCTCTTCAATTATATTCTCTTCAATCGCTTTCTTAATTTGATCTCTTCTTTATTGTGATTATACACATCATAATAAATATAATCATAATATAAATAATCAAATATCTGGGACCCTGTGGTCCACTCAAGTTGACTAATAAAAGTAACCACACTAAAAGTGCTAGAATAAATATTCTTGTATATGTCATTTCACGTGTATGTGTTAGTTATTAACTAGGGGTACACTTAAAACTGCAATTGCCATATGAAAGCGTACATCCATCTTCAGCTTCACTTTAATATTGCCAAGTTGCTACGTAAAGTTAAATCAACTTACATTCTCATCCAGCAACAGATGAACGTCCCCTTTCCTAATCATTTGACTAGAGAAAGCAGACTTTGTGTGGGGTTTTCTTGTTGTTGTGTACCTACTGGACATTTCTAGATTTAAAATTTCTCCATTACCCTGTCCAGGATATTTGAGGCAAAAAGAAAACCCTAGGAACACACCGCCATGTGGTTCATGAGAACCTGACATTAGCAGCCGGTCTACCTTCTCTCCACATCTTAGGGTCATCTTATATTTGCTATATATGTAATTTACAGGGTTTTTAGCTGTATTTAGTAGAAGTAGTAGAGAAACATTCATCTACTCCATTTCGTGTTCTTTCATATGAACTTCACGATTAGTTTGTTATATGTCTTGTGAAAAACCAGATTGTGATTTTGACTGAAATCATACTGAATTTAAGTTTCAATTTGAATAGTTTTACTTTTATGTTCCCACAATACTTTATAATTTGTTTCATAAGGCTGTTGGATATATTTTATTAGATGTATTCCTTCATATTTTTTACTTTATTGGAATCTCTTCCATATTATTATTTTCTAATTGATTATTGCTGGAATGTAGGACCTTTGATTTTTATATATATATTTCAGATCTTGTAAATTTACTGAACTTATTAATTCTAATAGTTTAGCTATAAATTCTCTTGAAGTCTATATGTGAATTATTGTACAATCCTCAAATAAGCAGTTTTATCTCTTCTTATTTCTTTATCTCATTGCATTTTCTAGGATACTAGTACTATGTTGACTTGAAGACATCTTTGTCTTATTCTTGATTTATAATAAAAGGACACTCATTTCTTTATTATTGTGTCATGAAAGTCTTTCATTAATTATAGTTTACCATTCTTCCTCTTAGTCTTAATGCATGGCATTGTATTGCACACATCTAGAAATATTAAAATTGTTTTAAAGAAAAAGATGTAAATATCATATTTTAGTCAACGTAAGGGATATCATCTAAAGGCACACCCATTATAAAATCAGTCCATTATGTTAACAATAGTGAAAAAAATTAATTGATTTTAATTCTAGTCTGCTTTTCTTTTGAAGCAAGTGGTCATTTTTAGTCCTTTTTACATTTGATGGCCAGAGTTGTTACCAGATAGACCAGGTATCAGTTATTGAGATAATGGTAAATCCATAATAATCATCTTTTTGTACTCTTATGTATATAGACTATATATACATATATATCTTTATTTAGAACATGTATTTTTATACCTTAAATAGGTAAAATTTAGTTTTTATGTTGCAAGAGATAATTTTTTTTTTGGCTTTAGTTCTTAATACGGTGAAATATAAACATGTTTTAATCCAACTCAACTTAACCCAGATGTCAGCTGGGGTCTTCTTGACCTTAAGATCACGGTAGGAATGATTCAAATACACACATTTAATGCCTGAGAACCTCACAAGATTTCTGTTACTCTCTGGTATTAAAGCATGGTTCAATTCCTTCATCTGTACTTGATATTATATTCTACTACCATGTCACAATTTGTATGAATCTTAGCATTTATGCCTGATTGGATAAGAAGATTCGTTATACCAAGAATTCAGATCACTTCAAATTTTACACTAAACTCCACTGACTTGCAGACTAAACAATTATTCCTGTATTATTTTTTTCTTTCCCTGTGGTACAGAGTTGTTGCCTCTCTGTCTCAGCATCTGCCCTTCTTTATATTTTAAAGTCATCCATGAAAATAATAAAATTGTCTCCATTTTTCTCATATAAAGGTGTATCACTTTCAGTCTGGGCATGGTGGCTCATACCTGTAATCCTAGCACTTAGGGAGGCTGAGGCAGGAGGATCACTTGAAACCAGGAGTTTGAGGCCACCCTGAACAAGAGCAAGATCCGTCTCTACAAAAAATAAAAAAATGATCCAGTCTCAGTGGCATGTACCTGTAGCCCCAGCTGCTTGGGAGGCTGAGGCAGGAGGATCTCTTGAGCCCAGGACCTTGAAGTTGCTGTGAGCTATGATGACACCATGGCACTCTAGCCTGGGTGCCAGAGTGAGACGCTGTCTCAAAAAAAAAAAAAAAAGTATCACTTTGTACAAACTAATTGTTCCCAAATATCAGAGGATATTTGTAAACTTTTTACATGTGCATCTTTCATCATTTCTCTAAAACAAACACAGTTGTATGGTGATCTCATGGTCACGTTTTTACAGTTGTTCACTACTACCAGAATTAAAACTTTTTAACTTCCATGAAACTTTATCATATCTAAAAGAATGTGACTCATTAAAACCATACTGTAAATCATATTTGCAGAGCATTAACCTAGAGAAGAACATGGCAGGAAATCAATAGGGTACGCAGCCTGATGCCTTTTCATATATTGATTTACATGTAATTTGTCTGCAATTATTGTTTAAATACAATTCACTCTTTGCTGATAGGATACAATTATCACCACTGTATGCATAGTTCAGACTTCCATGAAAATGGTTTGAACTGAGGCCCAAATCGGTTGAAGTTTTCTCTTGGAATACTAAAGAGCAGTTTAACACAAATGGAACACATTTATTTGAGCATTGCAGTCATCAGTGTTGAGCTCTGCAATTCATCTGAGATCTTCTATTCTAATATTTATCCATATAAGATTAGATAAGCCTTGTCTGTGACGAGAAGGGAAGGCTGATGTCATGAAGCTCATCATTTAGGTAGTTTCTACTCATTGTCCTGTTTGTATGTGGCATCACTCTAATAATCATACCATAAGTATGATTTCTGGCATTGCAAATCAAACATTTTACCTGCTTTGTTTAAAAAGGATTAAAGAGCAATCCCAAACTAGACTGAAGATCCTTTCCTCCAAGATTACTGTGCCCAAATGATCACACATGGGGTGGAGAAGCTCCTTCATTCTGCTACATTCCCTATCTTCAAACTGGAAGCAATAATCAGATGCAATTATCAGAAGCCCTGACTTCATCATTCCTACCCAAGGGTGAAATGGCCTAGAGTCAGTGCTTCCAATTACGCTGGGCAGCCCAGAAACGGACAAGCTGATTTATAGATGGCTGTGCTTGGTTCTGTCCCAAAGGACCCAGAGGAAACGCCTGAAGGAGAAGCTGAATCTCCCTATCAAATGGCTCTCGGCTTTGTCACCAGTCACACGATTAAATAAAAGGCTGAGTAGGGAAGAGTGATTTCTTTTCCCTGCTCTTTTCCCTTTACGGTCCATTCTTAAATCACTCTGACGTTAATATGAAAATTCTATAGGCATACTTGCATGTCCTCATTAAAAGACAGAAATTAAAGATGAAGTGACAGAGTAATCACTAAACCAACTACAGAGGAAATGCCCACAGGAATAACAGACTCAGACCGGATTTTAAGCAGCTCGGTCTGGAAAATTCAAAATGCAAGTTCCTTTTAGGAAACCTATATCAAAAGAATGCTCAGTCACATACAACATCTCCCATGCTGTTTTGATCAATTGAAATTATTCCTCCCATTTTGAGCTTTTCAAACTGTTTACTGCAGAATTCTTCTCTTTGACAATCTTGTGAGGGAGTCAATATACAAAAGAGTAAAGTGAAACGAATTTAAGTTTCTCTGCCTATCGCTGGGTGGAAAGTAGAACCCTATTTCTTCCCTGCCCCCATGCCAACCCCCCTTGACATAAACACATACATTTCTCCAAGGTATTTCATGGAAACTGACTTTTGAAACAACTCCTTGTCAATTTGAACATAGTGCAAAATCTAGAACTGTATAATATAAAACCCACACCAAAAAGGCCCATCTCCTTTCTTTATTTTCAAAGACATCAATTCTTTCCACATAAAAGGAGGCAGAAAATGAAAAATGCTTTTATTCCACAGTATTATAAGTCCCCAATCTTTATTTGAAACCAACCATAAACAACCCTGGCAGAAATCAAGAGAGAAATGTCTATATTCAAGTGAATATTTGCAAGATTTCTTAAGACCCTCTCTGATTAGATTTCTGGTTTTGATACAAAGAAAAATGCTGCCTGGAAGCCGATTTTTCTGCAGAGAAAGTTTTAATGGTGAAAAAGAGGACGAGGAAGTTTAGAGAGAGAAATAAGAAATTTATAATGCCTGACTCGTTTAGAAAGAGCACCTGACGGGAGTCCTACATTCCACTGTGGAGATGTGATTTACTGTCTAAAGCTAGAATTCTAAGAGAAAATAGTGCAGGGAAAAATTTTCTCTCACATTTTGTGACCTCTATAGCCTTCCCTTAAATTTTTCCTTGGTAAAGGTATCCATCCACCACAGCAAGGGGTGCAGCAGAGATGCTGAACTTTTAATGTGTTTAATAAGATGATATTGTGCCCTACTCTAGACTTGTATTTGTCATCCTTGTATGCTAATGAAAAGCTACCTTTCCTGAGAAAGAGTGACACCTGTAAAATTGATGTAGGCAGAGTAAAAAAATTTTGAACATTAGAAAGTAATCACAAATCTCAAAAATGCCCAAAAAGGGTAAGGTTCAGGAAGCAGTGTGATAAACTGGGATAAACTTTGGGATAAACTGCAGAACCTGGACTTTCAATTTTAAGTAGAAGAAAATCAGCACACTGAAAGGTGTCATTTCTATTTTTGTGCTTTTTTAAAAAAAAAAAAATGAAGAAATTTCAATGTCATCAACTAGTAACAATTAAAATAAAGACTGAGCAATAGTACTTAAAAATACCTGCTAAAGGCAGGGGAGTAGGAAAAGTATAATGAATTGTACGGGCTACTCTGAAATGCAGTTCAAAGGTATACTCGGCCATGCCCAAGCACACGGACTGCTGAGAGAGAACTGAAGGGGCTTAATGCTTTATGTACATGAAGTAGTTTAAGAACTTTCCAAGACAACGTATATATTACAGCACTAATTAGCAAAGGACCTCAGAGAAAGGAAAAATCCAAAGGAATAATGGACATCTGAGAAGGCTTCCTGGAGAAGAAGGACCCTACACTAACTAACCTGAATGAGAAGACAGGTGGAATTTCAATCAGCAAGTAGGAGAGAAGGAAGGATGAATTCTAAACGGGAGAACATCTCAACAGGAAGTAATTCATATTGCCTATTTGAAAGCAGCGATTGGACAGAATAGAAAATAACAAACAAGGCTTACTCTAGTTTGTGAGGAGAGATTAGATTCAATAACTATGAAGGATTATGGAAAGTATTAAATATTAGGGTAAGTAGTTTAAACACTTTATACATCATAACAAAAATGGCAAAACACCATGGGACAGATTGTATTAAACACTTAACTAGCATTATCTCATTTACGTGAGACAATAACAAATAACAACTTTAAGTAAACAGGTAACAATATTATCCCCATTTTACAAATGAGGAAATTGAGGCTTGAAGTAGTTTACTAGTTTGATTGAGATAAGAAGAGGTACTGTTTAGAAAAGTTAAGATTGGAATCCAGGCTTGTGATTTCAAAGCCCATGCTCTTAACCAATATATTTAATTGGTTCATTAATTTTATATAATGCATTTTCTTGGTCTCCAGAAATATTTAAGAAGAAATAAAATTTGTTTCATTGATTATAATCATAAATGTATATGAAATAAGAAAGATTTTCTCTAATGTTGAATGGAGATGGAAAAGGGGTAAAAGAAATTCGTGGAATAAATAATCAGCCAGAGCTATAGGCAAGGAGCAGCTCATGAGTGGTACAGGGCTTTAGAAGTCAGGTCATGGAATCAGGATCTTATCCAGAAAGTAATGAAGAAGTCATTGGAACATCATGAGCAAGTGACATAATCAGATTGTGTTTTGAAAACATGTTCTGGTTGTAGTGAAGGGAGTAATTTGGTAAAGATGGTGGGCATGACACTTAGCGAGCTATGGGACTTAAGTGCAAGGTAATATTGGTATGAATTAGAAAGCAGAAATAACAGGCCTTTGTGGTTGAGTCCAAATGATACCTATGTGTGTGGCTTGAACAATAGAGGAATAGTAAGTCTACTTTTGGAGTGAGGAATCACAAAAGCATAGAGAGAAATAATGAACTCAGTTTGGGACTTGTTTGAAGTGCTTTTGTGGTATGCTAATGGAATGTGGAAATGTCTAATGGTTGGAGATATTGATTTGACACTAAGAAGTGAGATCTGGCTTGGATCAAAATTTGTGACTAGTTAAAGCTATGGTAATAAAAAAGATTACCCAGGATGAGTGTGTGGAGTGAGAAAGGAAGGGGCATTAAAACAGAACCCTGAAAAACACCAACCTTTCAACAAGAAAGAGAAAACTATAGAAGAGGATAAGAAGGAATGACTCCAGAGAGGAAAAGCTAAGAGTGTATGGGATAGTTGAAATTACAGGAAGAGAATTTTCCCAAGGTGGAAAAAGAGATCACCAGTGCCAAATGTTAATGAGCGCTCCAGTCAGATGAAGGAAAAAGTGACTGTTGAACAGTAACTTAAAATATTACTAGTTTTGTATCCTAAAAAGATTAGAAGACAAATTATAATGAATCGAGAGGTTAATTAAAAACAACAAAAAGTAGAGCTAGTGTATATAAATTAGTGATTTCTAAAAACAAGTGTTGATGCCTAATCAGAGGAAAACTCCAGAAAACTAAAAACATCATAATTTTTTTAAATAAAGCTAAATTATTTTATAAAACTATTACACTAGGAAAATATTTTTTCTAACATACTTAAGCTAAAAATGCCTTTTTTAATAAAATTATGATAATAGAATATAGGAATAGTTTTTAAATAATATTCTTTCTAGTTAAATCTATATATGCGTTAGGCTATCCCAAAATCTACAACCTACTGTTGCTGCTAACTCTGAACTGTTTAATTCTAAAGGGATGAGTTGTCCAAAAGAATGTCTCAGTAGTCCCTGATGGATAGAGGGAAGGCAGAATAAAGGGGAATGTTACTTGTCTGGCAAAGGCATTTGCTTCATTCTAAGTTTAGAGTGCAGTTCTGAAGGGTCAGTAAAGAGGTATTTGCATTTCGTCTTTGGCAGTTTCATTATGTTGTCAATTATTATGGTGCAATGTTCTAATAGGAGTTTCATCACGCATTCAAATTAGAGAGAGGAATCATTTAGCCGCCACAACAAATTGAGCTCAGCAGGCTTCATTTCAGGAATTTCTGTGGTGTCAAGTGGTCAGTCCTTCAGTTTTAATTTCTAGATATATGAGATGCAAATTGCATGATCTTTTCTCCTCTGATAGTCAAAGCAAATGGCTCCAATTACATTCTAGCATACCCTTAACTGGGAGGTAAATAACATTATCAGCTTGGGAGGTGGTAGGATGAATCACAAAGAAAAGATTAATTATCTTGTAAAGGTATTGTATTATCTTAATTGTTCACATCACTCAAGCTTTTCTAATTAGAAAAGTAAATACCAGCCTAGGCAGGTTTTGCCCTTGCACAATGAAACAAAAGCCTAAACATTTGCATGAATTATACCTTTTCAAATATTTAAGCTTGATAAGGCCAACCATCAGTTTATACCTGTTTTCCTGACATCAGACTTCTCAAAGGTCAATGGTAGATCTTTTATAAAAAGCAAAAAAAAAAAAAAAAAACAATCTAGTATAATACAAATACCTCAGTGTATTGATGCTACAAGCAAGCCTACCAATCCACATCCTGACTGCCCACTGTTGTTTAGTGGTTTCCAAAAGCTAAGATGCTTTTCTCTATCAAATCTATTCCATGTGTCCTTTTAGCCCAGTAGTTTACTTGAAAACCCACTGGAGATTACACATAATCCCTCAGTTTTCTTCCTCTAAGCAGCAGCTGTCATTTCTTGTACAAAGCAGTTCCCATTTCACCTTCCTGATTTATGCTTTGTCTCTGGATAAATTTAGTTCTACTAAACAATCAGAATCAGATCCTGCCTCCCAGACCTCTAATTTACTTGAGAGTTCATCCAACTCTCTCATGAATTGAGTCCCACCATAAACCATGTCCTAGATTGGCATTAGGGACACATAGAATAACTTTACTACTACAATTTTTTTTATAAAACACCCAGCACATATTAGGTACTCAGAAGGGATGCTTCCTTTAGAAACATTTCCTCTGTGTTAGCCTCTGACCTTCATTTTGAAGCAGCGTGGGCTAGCATTTGAAGAACAAAGGCTTTGGAGCCATAAGGATCTGCAATTGAATCTGGCTATAAGACTAGTTCTATAATCTTGGATAGGGTATTTCACGTATCTGAGCCTCTTTCCTTATCTGTAAAATGAGATAAAAATAGTTCCAACCTGTTAAGGTGATTCTAAGGGGCTAAATGATTCCTTGTACCTTATACACTTAGCTCAGTGCCAGGCACATAATAAGTACTCAATAATTGTCAGCTGCATTATATTGTATGACTGTAATCTGTAACCTCTCTACTGAAACTCAGTTTGAAAGCTGTTTCTGAGGTCAGAATCAGAAGCGAAAAATTCTTGTCATTTAAAAAGGTCATGTGAACTTGCCCACATACCAAATGCTTCTCTGGGACCTAATTCTAATGTCTCTCTCATTCTTACATCTTCAAAGTGGGATATTCTCAGAGGTCTGATGGGCTGTAACACACTGTTTCCGTCGCTGGTTTACCAACTCACTGATCTACAGCATTTCACTTAGAACTGTTCTCTTTTGACAGGAAGGCTTGAGGGAGATGATGATCTTAAATGCCAGGAGGATTCTCCATGTGGGCACAGGGGAAGAATGCTGTGAGCATCTGTACACAGCATGCAGAGCGGATTTTGAGGGTGGGAAACTCTGCTTGTGTGTTCAGTTAATGGACCCTTGGATTTGAAGAAAACGTACTGTGGACAGGAAGAGAGATTAATTTATCTGGAACTGGATTTGTGAAACCAATTCTTCAGTCTCATTTCCATTTACATTAGCATCACATTGTTAACGGTGAAGGTGTTGAATGAGATCACAGTTGACATGTAAGGTTTTATGGGGATGATCACTTTGTATTCTCCAGCCAGTTGCCTGGAACTAAAGCAAATCAACAACAACGACAACCACCACCACCCATAGATTCCCATTTGCCCTCCCAAGTCTGTCTCTCCAATGTGGCCAAGAATTTCTCCCTTGAATTTCCATCTCAGTTTTCAATCACTTTTTCTTTAATGCCAAAACTTCTGTCTAACCAAAGCCATCCAATAACCTATCTCAATCTTCTTTCCTACACCTTTCTTACATATGACAAAAATTAATTTGATCCCTTCAGAAACCAGTCATAGTCTCTGAAGACCTCTGTTTATTTCTGGCCATTTGTTCCTGGTTCACTTTAAACTAGAGTCTGACATATATGAAGTTGGTTCTACTAATATAACCACTGTAACCCTGAACAATTTGTCTAACTTCTCTAAACTTTAGTTTACCCATCAGTAGAATGGGAATCATAATAATCTATATGTTGTAGGATTGATCTGAGGACTAAAGAAAATCCTTAGTGTTGGTTCCTTAGCCAATGTACCTCAGATGGGTGAGCACAGCCCTTTGATGTGATACCAGGGAGAATGGTCCAAGAGACTTACATTGCTTAAAACATTGTCCCAACAGAAAAAGAAAGCAAACAAGTCAAACTTCTCCCAGTCTTGAGTTTCTGTTTCTTAATATTTCCTCCTAAGCCCCAGTCAAAATGAAGACTGCATGAGGCAACTTGGAAAAACATTTGCAATGATTTAATACCCATTACTTATTTCAACCAGGGCAGTGGAAGAAACAGCAATTGATCAATATCAGAGGTGTTCCTTTTATGTTTAGGCTCAAGTTAATACTTGTATAAATAAGTTATATCTCCTTTCATGACCTCATTCTTATCCTGTCTTCCAAAGTCTTTTCCAAACCTTTCCTAAAGGTAGATAAACATGTATCTACACCCCAATTGACTGTTTATGTCATCTGCCTATGTTTTCTTCATTATAATGTTATTACCCTGAGATAGTATCCTATTCTAAGGCCAACCAAAAATGGGTGTGCTTAGCTTAGCTATGAGAAGAGTGCCTAGTCCTTCTTAATCAAATTCCTTTTGTGTTCTCGGATATACTTACTCTTACAGTTGAAAGAATTCAAACCATGCCAAAGTAATATCTCTATTCTGTTCATGTTTGTCATCTATTACTCCTGGGGACTGGGAGGCTGGCATAATTTCTTCCAAAATTATTATATTAACCTCTGTAGGCTTTATCAGCTAATTATGCTTCTCTCCTCCCCCTGTGCAATAGAGACTCTTAACATTAGAACTTCTCACTCAATATTTAACACAATGCCTGACTCCTAGTGTACTTTCAACAAAGGGTAGATAGTATGACTGTTACCATTCTCTTTCAGACACTATCCAAGGTACTGATAATATCAAAGTGAGTTATGCACAGTTCTTATTCAGAGTGTTCAGCTGCTTTTAAAATTTGTGCTTAAATCATTTTTCTGTTATTGACAATTACATTTACCTGAAAACTATCTTTTCTTTCCCAATCTCTCTCAGATGCAATGACAAGCATTCACAATTCCTGGCTAATGCTGTTGGATGTTGCTTGCAACCAATGAACTGAGCTCCAGTGGTGAAACTTTATAAGAACTTCACCCAGTACCCCTCTTATTAGCCCACAGGATGTTGCATATTATTTGCAAGACAAGGAAACAGCATGTAATATATAATAAGCTGTCAATATAGAGAGTCTATGGAGCTAAAAGGGGCAGGTGCCTAAATGGCCAGTGACAATCCTGTCAACAGGCCAACCTTTATCCCACATTTCCATATGAGGATAGCTGTAGCTTGAAATAAATATTCAAGTATGGCATGATCAATTGGTTGCATATGAAATATTTTTTAAGACTTGAAAACAGGCATTTAGCAATCCATGTTAATGACACTTAGTCTAGAAAAGTAAATGGGACTCATTTTACCAGACTAAAATCTCCTTGAGAGGCAGGCTCAGGTCTGCCTTGCTCATTGCTTCCATCCATTGTCTTTAAATGGCTGACACAGAATCCAGGCTCAATAAATATGTGTTGAAAGAATAAATTCACTTTACTACACCAACTTACCACCTGAGAAAAAAATAGGTGGGTAGCAAGGAAATTTAAAAGCAATAGGAAATTGATCTGGACGACTAGGAAAAGGCTATTCTGAACACAATACAAAAATATAAGGGTAAATGCAAACTGAGAATAAATGTGTACTGTCACCCCTTCATAAATCCACATTTGTTGTTTATCTACAATTGATGATAATTATTTCCCAAGTTTAGAGGTATTAACTAATGAAGAGAAAGAGCTGAAATGCTGACTTTGTAAGATTTCAAAAAATTGGGGGAGTTACCCTGCCTTAGTTCTTTAAGTTAATGAAATCTTGTTCAAACCCCATCCTCCAGCCCTTCATTCAAATGTCACTTTCCTGATTGCTTTTGTTATGTGCCATTGAGTCATGGAGATTTCACAGCTGACTAATGCTGTGGCAAGGTGATCAATCATAACCACCAAATAACATCAGAGAAATTATAAATGATAGACGGCATTTCAGAGGACTGCCTGTGGGAAACCAGATTTTTATTTTCACATTGTACCAACTTCTAACTAGTCTACACTTGACAATGGGAATTGTCAGAAAGGTAAGAAGTTATTGCTAGCTCTTTGCTATTTAGGCACATAAAGAGGACTTATTCAAAATAAGGATTTAGTTCCTTTGTTGTTCTAGCAAATTAAAACTGAGGTTGAAAAGTACAAATTCAAAGGTAAAGCAAAAACAGTAAGTTCAGGCCTTTGATGAGGAAGCTAACTGTTGCCATTTTTTAGGGATGCTTCACATATTTTCCTCAGCAACATGGAAAGAAAAGGAAATGAAGTAGAAACTTTTGTTTCCATGAATAAAGCTATAATTTATAAACTATCACCTTGGATGCTGTGATACCAAGATATTACTGACTAATGATTCTTCACCTGAGGCTTCTAAATTATATTTGTTTAACATTAATATTTAAAATATAAGCATCTCCTTTCAAGGAGAATTAGTCATGATTGCATAAAATTCCAAAATTTTATTAGCTTATAGTTTGATATTATAAATGCATTTTATAACAGACAGTTTCAAAAGGGCAAGAATTTCAAGAACACACAAGTAGATATATGTGTCTTTATAATGCCTTTATCCTCATATAATTCCAGACAGTGATCTGGGCTACTGTATATTTCAAATCAATGAAAATTTCAGCTAATCCTTGATTTATTTGTTTTGTTTATTAGCTTTTCCCTAATATGTGTTTTTTGTTTCTAACATAAAGTTTTAAAAGTTTTAAAAATGTGTAAAGTAACACATCTGTCACCCAGAAATTATATACACTGCAGAATTTCATCTTTGAAAACAATGGGCAAGAAAAGTCAAACTAGGGAGCTTGAGATACAAATGATCCATGTGTTTTCATCATCTGCCAACCTCAAGACCCTCTGGAAAAGGAGGAAGAGGCAAACTATTTACCATCTAAGAATATCTAATTAAAGCTACTTGAAGGGTTTGAGGAAAATGGCAGACTAGAAGCAGCATGCATATGCTGCTTACAAGAACAAGATCAAAAGTTGAAAGTAGATGCACACTTACAGATGGGTCTTACCAGAGAGTACATTGTAAATCATCAGAGGAGTGACAGGAGACACTCAGAGTGAAGGAGAAGCTGATGGGGTGATCCATTCAACATTTTCAGAAGGTACCTCAAGGAAGCACCCACATATGGGGAAGTACAGGAGTCTAGGACTCCTGCTACCCCATGGACACTGTGCCCTGAGCTATAGGAGGGCCCTCCCACCATCACAGATATCCAGACTGATCAAGGAGCTGCTTGGAGACTGTACAGCAACACTGCACCAGAGAGTAACCACAGCAGGTACCTAGTGGTTTCAATTTCTCGTGACTGCAGCTGACAGAATTCTGAATATGTGCACCACATATCATGTATTCTGCGCTGAGAGAAGAGGTTTCAGATGAGAAGAAACCAGCAAAAGAACTCTGGCAGCATGAAATAACAAGAAATTCAATGCCCGCAAATGATCCCAATAGATCTACTCTACAGCAATGGACCCCAACCAAAAGGAAATCGCCCAAATGTCAGAAATGGAATTCAATATGGATGGGAAATAAGATGAAAGGCATTGAGGAGAAAGTTGAAAACCAATGCAAAGAAGCCAAAAAATATTTCAGGACATTAATGAAAGAAAGAAAATATCACTAAACAGATATACAACATAAGAAAGGATATAACAGAACTTAAAGGAATTAAAGAGTCATTTAGAGAATTTCAAAATACGGCAGAAAACTTCAATAACAGGCTAGACTAAGCATAAGAAAGAATCTCAGAGCTTGAAGGTGAGAATCTTAACCAACACAGTCAGTCCAAGATGCAGAAAAAAGAATAAAGAAGAATGAATAATCAGTGAGAGAAATATGGGACCATATGAAACAAGTCAATATAAATTATAGGTATTCCTGAGGGAGAAGAAGAACAAGAAAAAATCATTGAAAACCTATTCAAGGTAATTATTGAGGAAAACTTCCCTGGTATTGCCAGAGATTGAGACAACAGATAAAAGATGGTCACTGAACATGGGGAAGAATCATAGCAAACAGAACATCTCCAAGACATGTAATCATCAACCTAGCCAAATTCAAAATGAAGGAGAAAATTTTACAAGCTACAAGACAAAAGCAAAACCTAACATACAAAGGAAAACCCATCAGGTTAACAGCAGAAT
Organism: Eulemur rufifrons; assembly: GCF_041146395.1. NCBI lineage: Eukaryota > Metazoa > Chordata > Mammalia > Primates > Lemuridae > Eulemur > Eulemur rufifrons. The sequence continues at coordinate 21,090,329 of NC_090992.1, forward strand.
TCTTAGCAGATACCATACAAGCCAGAAGGAATGGGAACCCCATTTTTAGTTTTCTTAAACAGAACAACAGCCAGCCAAGAATTTTGTATCCTGCAAAACTAACTCTCATGAATGATGGAGAAATAAAGACTTTTTCCAGACAAGCAAACACCAAGAAAATTTGTTACTACTAAATCTGCCTTACAGGAAATTCTCAAAAGTGCACTATACATGGAACAGCATAATGGACACCTAACATTGTAAAAAAACACCCAAAAGCTAAAGCTCACAGCTCATATAAAAAAATAGTACAAGGGGGAAAACAAAACAATAAGGTACTACCCAACATGATGAACAGAACAGCATTCCACTGATCAATTTTATCACTCAACATGAATGGTCTGAATGAATATCCCAATCAAGGGACACAGGTTTGCTGAATGTATGAAAAAATGCAACCCAAGTATCTACTGCCTCCAGGAAAAACATCTAAACCACAAGGATGCACCCATCAATGTGAAAGGATGGAAAAAAATATTACATGCAAGCTGAAACCAAAAGAGAGCAGGTGTAGCCATTCTCATATTTAAAAAATTGACTTTAAATTAAGAATGATAAAGAAAGACAAAGATGGTCATTATATAGTGATAAAAGAAAAATTAACAAAAAGACGTAACAATTCTAAACACATGTGCACCTAAAAGAGGAGCACCCAGATTTATAAAGCAAATTCTACTAGATCTAAACAAAGAGATAAAGAGCAGCAGCATAATTACTGAGGACTTCAACATCCCACTGACAGAGCTAGACAGATCATTGACGCAGAAAATAAATTTTAAAAAAACACTGAAATTAAATGAACTCTATAATAAATGGACCTAACAGACATTTAAAAAACATTGTACCCCAAAACTACTGAATATATATTCTTCTCCTCAGCACATGGGATATTTTCCAAGATGGATCATATCTTAGGCCACAAAATATGTCTCAACAGCTCCAACATCCAGGGCAATCTTAAGAAAAAATAACAAAACTGGAGGTCATGACAACATAGACTTTAAATTAGTCTGCTAGTCTATAGTAACCAAAACATCATGGTACTGGTATAAAAGTAGAGACATAGACCAATGGTACAGAATGGAGAACCAGAAATAAAACAACAGAGCTATGATCATCTGATCTTCAACAAAGCAGGTGACAACATACACTGTGGAAAAGAAGCTATATTCAAAAAATGGTGCTGGGAAAATTAGATAGCCACATGCAGAAGAATGAAATAGGACCCCTCTCTTTTGCCATATACAAAAATTAATTCTAGATGGATGAAAGACTTAAACATAGGCTATGAAACCATAAAAATTCTAGAAGAAAACTTTGGAAAAACTCTTAACCACATTAACCTGGAAAAGAATTTATGATTAAGACCCCAAAGGCAAATATAGCAAAACCAAAAATAAACAAATGGGATTTAATTAAATTAAAAAAGCTTCTGCACAGGAAAAGAAATAATCAGAACAGTAAATAGACAACCTACAGAATGGGAGAAAATATTCACAAATTATCCATTTGACAAACAGTTAATATCCAGAATCACCAAAGTACTCAAACAAATCAGCAAGAAAGAAACAAACTACCCCATTAAAAAGTGGGAAAAAGACATGAACAGAAAGTTTTCCAAAAGAAGGTAAGCAAATGGCCAACAAACATGAAAAAGTGTTCAACATCACTACTCATCAGGGAAATGCAAATTAAGAGCACAATGAATACCACCTTAGCCATGTCAAAATGGCCGTTATTAAAAAGTCTAAAAACAATAGATGCTTGCATGAATGCAGAGAGAAAGGAATGTTTACACACTCTTGGTGGGACTATACATTAATACAACCTCTATGGAAAATAGTATGGAGATTCCTTAAATAAATAAATGTGGACTTACCATTCGATCGAGAAATCCCACTACTAGATATCTACCCAAAGGAAAAGAAGTCATTTTATCACAGACACCGGAACTCAAATGTTTATTGCAGCACAATCCATAATTACAAAGATGTGGAATCAGTCTAAGTGCCTACCAATTCATGAGAGGATAAAGAAAATGTGGTATATATATATGGAGTAGTACTCAGACATAAAAAGGAATGAAATAATGTCTTTTGCAGCAATTTGGATGGAACTAGAGACCATTATCCTAAGTAAAGTATCTCAGGAATGGAAAAACAAATACCACATGTGCTCACTAATAAGTGGGAGCTAAATCATGGGCACACATAGGCACAAAGAAATATAGAGGACATTGGAAACCAAGAAGGGTATAGAGGGAAAGTTGGATGAGGGACAGAAACTTACATATAGGGTACGATGAACACTATATTGGTGACAGGCACACTGAGAGCCCTGACTTAAGCATTATACAAGGTATCCATGTAATAAAAATATTTGTGTCCCCTTAATATTTTGGGGGAAAATGCCACTTGAAGCTTTTACAGTAATATAAATGATCTCTGGTGGACCCTTAGAGGAACACAGGCATATACATATATATTCCCATTCTCTTAAGAATTTTGCCAAGAAAGAAAAGCTGAGAAGGCATCTTCTTCAAAATTCTGAAGGGAAACTTGCCTTTAAGTAGGCACTTTTGGTGCACTATGCATTAAAGTGTTTTAATAGCATCCATTTATCATTTTAACAGCAAGCATTTACTAAAAGGTGTATGACCAGGTGCAAAGAAGAAAGCACATAATGTATCCTAAGGCTTGAATTTTCAAGAGACAATGTGAAGTCATGTCAGAAAGGGAAATGCTGTTCTTTTTCCTTTATTTGCCTAAGGCATGTGATTTTCAAGTCCCAACTCTATGGGAAACAAAACTTTTCATCAGAATACTATCACTTGTCCTCTGTATGAGAAGATGATTGAAATGAGACCTAATCACATCAGGTCAATTTAAGGCTATACTGGAACCTTGTGACCACTGGCCATGACAACATAATAAACGTAGTAATGATAATAGACACTCTGAAGAAAAAATCAGTTTCCTTCCTGCTTTGATATGCATTATCTGAGGTGGTTCTCCTAAAAACCCCATACATACAGACTTTATCCCCATTTGACACAGGCAACCTGCAGAATAATGACTTGTTGCCTATTTGGCATATGAAACATATTCAAAATTATTCAAGCCCAGGAACCAAAATAATTTAAAAATCATTTAAACCTGTGGTCCCTCAAGAACTAGTAAAGAGATAATCCCATCAATTTCAGCAAACCTTCTCAAAATCTGCTTTCCTTCACAGTCCCAGTGCATTAAGAGTATCCTATGCATGAGTGATTCATTATAACATGACTGTTTCTGAATACATAAATAACCTGTCTCTAATGCTTTTCTCCTCTCCTCTCCCCCACACCCTCCCCCATACACACAGCCTATAAAAGTATATTATTTTCATGCTCTCAGCATGTTTTTTATCTTTGGCCAATGACAGCCAATCTTGCAGCCTTTTATTTTACATCCTGTTCAATAGTTTTGACTCATGTGTCAACACTTTACAAGATTGTTGTGTTAGAGCCAGCCCCTCCGCACATGGAAAAGGCAGAATAGCACATTGTATTTTGAAATGTGAGGTTTGCGTTTCAAGAAAATGGTGGAAGAACAAATGGCAAATATCAGCAGACAAGGACTGATGAAATAAAATTATAAGGAAAGATCTCATTAAGCATTAATTGAATTGGGAGAATTGACCAATATTTAGTCTGGTGATTATTGTGAGAAAATGAATCTAGAAACTATATATGACTTCAGAGATTTTGCCAATGAAGAATCCCAAAAATGCATTTCCGTATGTCCTATGTTCATGAAACAATTTGGAGGAGGCTTTTATGGATTCCCATTTGCTGATCTCAAAGCTTATATGTATTCTGTATGGCATCATAGCTGCTATAGATTATGCTATAGATTATGACGAGGAGTTGCAAACTTTTTTCCAAAGGGCCAGATAATAAATATTTTAGATTTGTGAGACAGGTCTCTGTTGTACTTATTCAATTTTGCCATTGTAGCCAGAAAACAGCACAGGTTATGCCTAAATGAATGGGTGTGAATGTGTTTTAATAAAACTTTATTTACAAAAACGAAGCACTGCTGACCCCTGCCGTAAGTTATGATTGCTGTTATTTTGGCTTGTTAATTTCTTTTTTTGTTTCTGCTATGTTTATTATCAAGATTCTGTACAATAAAGCAGTGTCTGAACTGGTCCCACTTATCTTTCCTTCTGAAGAATCAGGCAAGGACAGCAGCATCTCAAATATTATTGTGTAGTAACTTACCTTTTGTTGCTCACTTTCACACTTGAGGAACCTAAGGCTAGTGTGGTAAAGGCAACGCTAGATTCTAAGCCTGGTCATCTGTCCTCAAGGTTCATGCTCCTTCCTTTGATTATGTGAAATTTATTTTGGGGGCCTCTTCAACTTTTCTTCATAGAGCTTCTGCACCTGCAGATAACCTATATGATGGTCCCTTGGTACAGTTCTTGCCTTAGGTCAACTAATTTTCACAAAAGAGTTACTAGATAATTTTATTTGATGTTACACATATGAGTGTATTTTCTTAGCAAAAGGAGACTCAAGACTGAAATGTCTCAAATGTACTAAGGAGTGTATCTCTCATTGTATATTTAATATACCATGCCAGGCATTAGACAAGAGATTTCAGAAGGGTACGTAACCAATCACACTTTGTAGGGCTTCTTTATCTACTTACAAGTAATGCTTGAAAATATCTTTCTCCTCTTTTCTCGATCTTATTTCAGTTTGTGGAACTGGCATAATGTGTCTCTGAATGCCCGAGGCATCTTCCCCGGTGTGTGCCCTGTGCTGTCATGCACCGTTCCCATTGCCTTCAGAAATAGGAGGTTGTTATGCAGTCCTCTGACTCAGCATTGGAAAACTCTGGTGTTTCTTTTCATAACTTTGGCATAAAAGGAAGCCTACATTCCTTGTCCTACCCCTAGTCTAGTTCTGTCCCGATCTTTGTCACCAAGATCCCAACTTACAAAACTTAACTCCTCTCATGAAATGCCAATACCAGAAGATAAAGATGGCAATATGAAAAGGCAGTACAGAGAGTAATTTATTTTATTCTCCAATCTCACTATATGATGCTAAGAATGGAAAATTTTGTAGAAGAGAAAGAATACAGGAATGCAGGATGCTTCTATAAGGAAGATACCAGGATCATATTGATAAGCCTGAGTTGTTTCAGAATTGCGGATACAGAAGATAAAAAAGAAATGTATGTCTCTGTTAAATACTGTTAACTCAAATGTATAATTCACATATCCAGATGCAGCTGCTGCTTCTTGGCTGGAAAAACAGAAGTCAGAATGCATGTATTGGGACAGCTAAAACGTCCAGGAATTTAAAGCCATGCAAAAAAAATTTCCTTCCATATTCTAGTTATACACTCAGAAACAGATGTTCACCTACCTCTCTGCAGCCCATGTTTTTAAACACAAATAAGAAAGCTGCTAGACAAGGACACAGACCCAAGCTAAAAAGTCATTTCCCAGCAAGTGACGCAGCAATCTCTACTTTGACTTTGACTTTAGCTCCACAGCTGTGGTGAAACTCACATTATGGCTGCAGGAAGGAAATTGTTCCCAGGTGAGAAGTAAATTATCTGGCTTGGCACAAAAACGTTGAAAAGGCAAATTCCACCTGCTTTTCTCTAGGCAAGATATTTCTGTTCAGATATCTTCCTGCCACCTAGTCAAGTAGTTGCCCCAGGTCCAATTTATATCCTGCTCTGGAAATGATTTCAATTTTGCATTCTGCATACACATAGGCATGTTCATGTGTGGAAATACACAGGGAAGCTAAGGGCCAAAGCACATACTTTCTAATTCACTAAAGAGAGAGTTTCAGAAAACCTCGAATACGGATGCCTTGATTTATTGATTGATCCATAAATTCATGGGTTCATTCATTCATTCATTCATTTCTTCTTTTATTTAATCAATGAGTCCTGAATGTCTGTGTTGTTGTCAGGCACCGTTTCAAGTTCTGGAACTATAGCAGTGACAGACAAAGTCAATGTTCTTGTTTTCATATAAGAAGGCAGATAATGAACAAGTCCACGAGTAATAAATTAGACATATGCATTCCTGTTCATTTCACACTTAGCCTGTGTACAGTATTAGAGAAAACATTGTTTTAAGGTCCTTTGACAATAAAAGAGATGAAGAAGATGGCATCGTGGCCTTTGCCCTAAAGAAACATAGAATTTTATGGGGGTGGCAAGCATTCAGGCCATTTACTATAATTTAAAACATAATTTCTTAAGTTCCATAATAAAGATACAAGAGAAATATTGGCAGAGCACTAAGGAAAGAGCAGACAGTGACAAATGACAGGAGGAAGTATTTATGGAGAAGTCTTTAAAAAAGGTGCTGCTGCTGATGATAGTAACTAATAGTCTATGCAACGCTCACTTCATGCCAGGCACTGTTATAGGTACTTTACAACTATACAGATGTGGATTCATTTAATTTTTGTAACCTAGAAGGTAAGCATTTCCTAGTTTCAGTGGACAACAGTGATTTGCACAAGATGGTAACTGAGAGTGCCAGGCTCGGCCCCACAATTCTGAGTCTAAGCTAAAGACAGTGTCTTAGGTTCCTCCGTGCTCCCTCCTCCTGCCCTTTGTATGGGCACAGGTTCCTAATCAGGGTGTCTGTCTGCACCAAATGTTGACATACATTGGTGCAAACGTTTCAAGACAAGACTTGGGAAATTTTTCTTTTACTCACCAGAGACGAATGTGCACTGTGTAAGGCCAAGATCTGAGAACATTTTGGATTCACAGAGATTGGTAGCACTTAGTTTGGGAATTTTATGCTCTCAGTTGGTGACAGGTAAGAGCAAGCTTTTACATACAACATATTCAGGAGTTCACCCAACCCAATAGGACACCAACAAACCAATCTGAATTTCCAAAACCACCTGATTTACCTTCATTTTTGCAAGAAATGACATGTTGCAAGTCAAAGCTGTGCAAGTGGGAAAGAATAATAATGAATCACCAGCAATAGCCCTCTGTAAAAAAGGCTAGGCAATGGCACATCACAACAATGGGCCCCATTGTTATACATACAATTACAATCCCCAAAAGTAGTACTTGTAAAGAGGGTGAAAATGCAGTTTCTGGGAAAAATGACCTTCTTTTCCTCAAAGTCCTTGATTTATGCCATGTGATTTATGTTGGGATGAAATTTAATTGGTGGAAAATGTCATCAGTACTCCTATTTCTAGGGTTTCGTATTGAATTCTACAATTGGATAAAGTTCATGGACAAATATATATTCACTCTGCCTTGAAGAACATTTTCTAGTTTCTAAGCCTTTTGCTCTCTCTCCCTTTAGGATGTGGTTAGACATCTTTCCTTGGATATTATCAGTTGGCCTTTAATTATCCACAGCACTCATTTTCTCACAGGCTTCAGAAACAATAGTACTGCTTGCGTGGCACTTATTTGAAAATTTTATAAGGGAACTTTTGGGGAAAAAGATATAAGTTGTACACTATGCCATGCCCAATGGTAGAAAAATAACAATAATAATAATTTTAAAGTTTATAACTTTAAAATATAATTTATAAGCTATAAGTTATAACTTTATAAGTTACAATGTTAACTTTATAAAATAAAGAACTTTATTTTATGGTGATAATTACTAAGCACATAATTTATCCCAGGCACTGTGCTAAGAGATATATAAACATCATCTTATTTTATACAACAATTCTACGTAATAGGAACCATTATTGTCTCTACTTAATAGACCAAGAAAATAAATATTAAGTCAGTCAGTTAGCCCGCTGGAGGCCACCACTAATAAGAAATGGAGCTTGGTTAGAATCAAGGTCTAACTTCACCCGGCTAATTTTTTCTATATATGTATTTTAGTTGACCAGATAATTTCTTTCTATTTTTAGTAGAGATGGGGGGGTGGGGTCTCCCTCTTGCTCAGGCTGGTCTCAAACTCCTGACCTCGAGCGATCCACCCGCCTCGGCCTCCCAGAGTGCTAGGATCATAGGCGTGAGCCACCGCACCTGGCCGAAAGGTATTACATTTTACAGCCTAGGTTCAGAAATCCTACAGCAGCTTGTCTGCTGCATTCTACTTATTGAGAGACATCGAGAAAATCTCAATGGCCTTGCCAGGTCCAAGAGGAAGAAAAATAGATTTCTCCTCTTGACCAGGAATTGCAATGTTCTTGAAGAGCCCATGGTCCCAGAAATTTTTCTTTGTGCATTATTTGAATTCAATCTTCCTCAATATATAACTCATATAACAGTATATATGAATATACATGAGTAGGACTTACATACTCACATATAACTCATATGAGTATATATGTAAGTATACAGACACACACATCTTTATATCTGTAGCTGTATCTATCTAGACGACTTCATGACAATCTAGCGGCAATAGAGAACTCTAACAAGGTAAGCAATTTAGCAGAAAGCATTCAGAATCTAGCTACCATTAGCCGCCATCCCTAAGGCCTGCTTTTCCTCATACTCGGTTTCTTTTGGCCAGCAGGATCACAGTGTTACTATTTCAGAAGACACTTGCTTTTTGGGTATGCTTCACCTGCATTATATGCATGACATGTCAGCTAGTTCAGGAAAATAAGATAAAGGAGAAGTGGACTAGACCAAGAAAATACACAAGGGCTCAGGTCGTGGAGTTAGATCTGATTTGGAGTCTTGGCTCCACCACGTACTAGCCAAATAACCTTGGGGAATTTATTTAACTTCCATAAGAGTCTCAGTTTTCTCATCCATAAAATGGGAATATTCTTGCATTCCTCATGGGAGCATTGTGTGAAGGTATATGAAATAGCATAGGTAAGTTATTTGGTACAATGCCCAGCACGTAGATGTTATGTAGAAAATTGTATCCAAGTTAAGAAGGAAATACAGGTGCTTTTTATTAATATAGGGCCTATAAGATTTTTCATGATTTAGCTCCCTGTTAACTTCCCTGGCTCCATCCTGTACCACATTCCACTAAGTCTATTATGCTCTAAACTCTATGACCTTCTTTTCATTTTAAAGAAATTTGTCCTGGCCTCAAGACTATTACATTTATTCTTCTCTTCTGCTGGAAGATCTTTTCCTCAAAGCATCTCATTGTCAATTCCTTCCCATCATTCATATAATTTAACTCATCCATTGCAGAGGCCTTTTCATGATCAACCTCTTACCCAAAGGATCCTTGTTTTTCCCAGTAATCCTTTATCATGTTAGTATGTTTGTAATCTTGCTAACAGTTCCTTCTACTCAAAGCCATCTATATGATGGATTTATTTGCTTTTTTAATTATATGGTTCCCCTACAAGATTGTGAGCTGTGCAGGAGCAGATAAGACCTATGACCTTTGGCCGAGTGCGGTGGCTCATGCCTGTGATCCTAACACTTGGGAGGCCAAAGTGGGAGGATTGTTTCAGTTCAGGAGTTCGAGACCAGCCTGAGCAACAGTGAGACCCCATCTCTACTAAAAATGGAAAGAAATTAGCTGGACAACTAAAAAATATATAGAAAAAATTAGCCAAGTATGGTGGTGCATGCCTGTAGTCCCAGCTACTGGGGAGGCTGCGGCAGGAGGATTTCTTGAGCCCAGGAGTTTGAGGTTGCTGTGAGCTAGGCTGATGCCACGGCACTCTAGCCTAGGCAACAGAGTGAGACTCTGTCTCAAAAAAAAAAAAAAAAAAAAAAAAACACAAAACCTATGATCTTTTTTGTCTTGTTCCAGGGCCCCAAACAGTGTGAGACCAACATCCACTATACATTGGGTGGTTGGGTGAATTAACATGTATGTTTATGTATTAGTGTGTCTAATGAGGGTAAAGTAAAAGAAAGTGAGAAAAATTAGGAAAGATTTAAAAAAGAAACAGCACAGGAAATTGCATTTCTGCAGGAGAGATGAGACTGACATTTACCTGCTGTCCCTTATTGGGGGGATGCAACAGAAAGGGTACTGGGTGACTGCTCTTTGTTGGCCGGAGGGCTCACACTGGAGACAAATTTACCCCATGCTGCAGTGAAATCATAAACCACCCTTATCTTTTCCTTGATGCTCCTCATTCTTTCCCTCAGGCCTCCTGAATGCATGACCTAGGGATTATTTCTCTTCTTTTCACTCCTGGTCTTCTGGGTTTAACTCTGGGTTACCTGGCTGGGTACCTCTATCAGAAAAATTTGCCTTATTTTTCCAGAAAATGTTTCAAAATCTCAAAAAAAAAAAAAGTATTTCACATGCAAATCAATTCTCCAAAAACAAAACAATTCTAAAAATTATCCAAGCTTGCATAAAAATAAATGTTACATTCCTTGTACTATTTTTACTTTTCTGGCCTTTATACTGGAGCTATTTGGCAACCGCAAATTCATCAGTGTATAAATGAATTTGTGTGTTTGTGTAAGAACTTCTAATTAGCACATACAGTGAAATATGGAGAGTTTTCTATGTAATATTCTCTGGCTGAGGATTAAAACCAAGGTCTGTCCTCTGAAATTCATGGACAGCTGCTATGCACTTGAAAAAAAATAAAAGGAAAGAAAATAAGTTGTTAATTTGGGACTGTGGAGTGGAACTTGATTGTATCTCCAGAACAGATGTTTCAGGTCTGGGACATTTTGCATGGAGTCATTAGAGACTCGGTATCCAAAGACTCCCGGAGAGCTGTCTGACTGTTTTGTTTAATTAATAGATCTCTTTGCAACTCTAGAAGCAGAGGAGCCAGCGGACTAATGGTGCAGCGTAGTACCAACCACTCTTCCACCTTGAAAACTGGTATGTTCACCCCAGATGGCCCTGGACTGGTCGCCAGGCCTCCCTAGGTCTCAGTTTCCCTAGCTTTATTGGATATGAATCCTTCTTTCTTTGACAGAGCTGTGCCAGAGGATTCAAAAGAATGATTTGTACCAAAGTTGTTTGCTTTCTGACAACGCTATTTTTAAAGTCCTCATCATTCTCTTTTTATTTATAATCATCATGAATTCAGGCTATAATAATTCTGGGAGTAAAGCCACATAATATGATATTCTCACAATAGTTTAATGGCACTAAACAGTTTGCTTTTCATCATTCCTGTTCAATCATTCAACACCAAATTTAGTATTAAGCCATTTTATAAGAGTTTAAAAAAATAAGGATTAAGAGCGAGACCATTGGTCTTCTGTGCTCATCAGCTACTCTCTTTTCTTCATAAGCCTGGACACTTGGAGAGCTGAGAGAGGAACACAAAATACTCACTTGGGTGCTCTGTACAGCAGCTAAGATGGCACCTTTCTTCCTGTTCTGCTGATTTACAAAGTGATCGATGGTAAGCAACCTCCCTAAGCTCCATGCCTAGCTTTGCAAATAGCCACTCTTCAGCTATTAAGAGGATATAGTTTTAATATTAACAAGGAAATCAAAATGTTTTACTGAGTGGTGGTTGCATGTTTTCTTCCTGGTAGAATATGATTTCCTAGTGTCCTTGGGAGGAGAAGAACATTTCCCTCTCCACACCTCCACCCCACTGGAAGATATTTCCACTCCCTTAGCTTCCTCAAACAAAGAGACTTCCTGTTCACTTAGTTCAGTTCCCTTGTGACCTGAAGTCATTTCACCTATAGAAGACAGATGACTTCAACCCTCAATCTTGAGCTTGAATTGCAATACAAACCAAATTAGATAAAATAAATCAATAATACCCTGCAGGCCAAATTCACTTAAGTAACATTTACAGTACAATTGCCCACTTTGCCCATATACTTTAATCCATTAACACTCTACATCTGGCACCTGAATAAATATGTTACCCCGGCTGAATATAAATGAACTAGGATTCCATCATTATTTTGTGTTGAGTGAAAGGTTAGTAAATTTTCATTTCTTTTTAAAAAAGCGATTTTGAAATGAAGCAAAAAGCTGGTATGTCGTGAAGTCTGAGTTGTTTGGCTATTGCAATGCCCTAATAGCGCATTAATGGCTTAGAAGCTTACATTGCCATAATTACATGGACCATTGCATTCCTATCTCTTACATTTTGAACCCCCAAATATACAGCCCAATATATTTATATTTGGATTCTCACTTGGAAAGCAGCCCTTAGATAATGAACAATGGACACACATGCTGGACTGTAGCACAGAAAATTTCAGAGTGGATTTTGTTCTCACAAAATTAAAGGGCACCTAAATATGACTAAATACAACATAGACATAACTAAAAGATTTTGGTCTGTCCAATTTGTTGCCATTTCATGTAAACTACAACCTAAGTAGCCCCTCCTATTCCCACACTACCAATGGATTGTAGTCTTTTTCAGCGAACAGAGCTATGTAGCTAAGACCTTCCTTCAATCATTGGCTTGAACTTGGGAAAGGCTGTCAAACAATTTCTTTCAGCCAATATCAGAGCCCTAGTAGTGTGAAAACCTTGCTCTCAACTGGAAAAGGGTGACATGAGAAACCTAGTCCCAGAGTTTTAGGGAATAGAATGAACAGCAGTCAAGGTCCATGCTTAGGCAGATGTCTGTAAGACCACTGCAGCAAAAGGAGTGACAAGCCTGTTAGTGACAATATTCACATTGGAGGTACATGCCAGGTTTCCAGGCTACTTTATGTTTTTGGCTTTTTTTCCCCTCACACAATGCCATGGCAGGCTGTGCATTGGCATGTTTTATAGTACCATAGCACAGGGGCTAAGGGATTTTTCACTGTTAGAAGTCTAGATTTAAATATTGTCACTGCTACTTATTTCCTAACTGGAAGAGTCACATGACTATAAAATGGGAACAAAACCAAGACCTGATTCTTAAAGGCTGATGGTGAGAATTGAACTAAATAAGAGAAAGGGATCGAGGTACAAAGAAAAGAGGAGAGAATGAAGGAACATTTCAGTAGGAGACCCGTCTGCCTGCCCTTGCCCTCAGTGCAGGTAGGCATGGAGTGGGAGTGGGATGAGGGTTTTTTACCTCTTCCCACAGGTGGTCCTACTGTAGATGCTGCTCAGATTGTTGGCTTCACTCACCACACTGAGTATAATTCTAACATATACAATTTTGCTCATAACTGCCAGAGAACATGATCCAAGTGTCTCATCTGATGTTCAATCAAAATCAAGTAACCTTTTCCATCCTTGGGAGAAAACCTGACTATGCTGTGCTTGAAACAATAATATATTGGTCTCGAACATGTCAGCTTCCTAAGAATTACTCAGTGGTTGATTTTTTTACTACACCTAATTCTCATCGTATGTGATGATTTTAAAACCTGGACTGGGATGATATAGAACCCCGTGCCTTGTGGGCCAGAGTGCACCATTGACATTCATGGATCAGAGCAGACGAACTAGCACATGTTGGGGATTAAAGTTACTCAGGGACTACCAGATGGGCATAGTGGAGCCTTGGGAAATGACTTCTCCATGTAACTGGGCTTTAAAGTTCTCTGATACTACAGCCTGAGTACTTGGTTCAGAAAGGCAAGCTCATATTTCAAGGATAACTCATAGGATTTATCCAGCAAATTGTGTGGATAAACAGGGAAAAAAATAGCTACAAAAAGAAAAAGCATTTGTGCTACAGCCTAAATCACATAGAAAAACAATTTACAAAATGAGTATTTTAATAGTCAAAGCAGAATGTTTTTACTAGTTAAAAAATGCTGCAAAATGTTGGCAACAATAGTTTGCATCCAAATAGTCAAACCTAATTGTTTGTGAATGCAATATACTTGAGTCTTCCTTGTAAAAGCTTTAAGAAAACTAAGTAATATAACATGCGTTTTTATGACATAAAAAACAAATAATTTGTACAGTTATTATGTTTGAAGAAACACAGACCCGTCAACCCATTAGATTTCATTAGAGATAAACAAATTGTTAAATGTTTTGTTTTGTTTTGTTTCTGCTTTGAACTTCACTAAAGACAAACCTCATTTCTTTGAAAATTCCTACTCTATTTCCCTAGAATTAAGCTTTCAAAGTACATACTAAAATAAAGCCACATTTAAAGTAAACATGGCACTGATAATTGCTAGTAGCTGTTAATTGTATTAACCAACTCTCAGTGGCTTTTCCAGTACTGTTGCAACCTCTGTGATTGACACTAATGCCCAACAAACACTGAAAAATGAGACTCGTTGACATAAGTGAACATTTATGCTATTAATGAGGGATTCTGCTCAGTTAGGCAACAAAAAGAGCTTCATAATAACTGATGCTAGAGCAAAAAGAAATAGACACCAAAGAAAAATAAAATAAATAAATTTAAGTGACTTTCAAGAAGTTTCAGGTGATTTCCAATTTCTTTCTTTTTGGAGCCCTATTGCACACATAACGTTGAAGTGAGAAAGAATTAAGCAGAGAAGCAAGTTATGGATCACACACTCCAGTGTAATCAAACTCCAGCAGTTACAGCAAGAACAAAATGTCAACTCTAACTAACTACCTTATTGGATTCCCCGAATCTATGACCCACAAGATAGCCATATTAATTTGGTCATGCTCAGAGCCTGAGGGAAATCATTCAGAGAATAAAGGATATCCAATAGAGACAAAATTAAATGCAAAGTATGCTAGCTTTTAAAATACCCACAGAATCATTCGACCACAATGCCCCACATGTCCCAGTTGGCCTGGGACTTACCTGGTTGTAGTCCTGAAAGTCCTGCATCCCAGAACACTTCACAGTCCCAGGCAAACTGGGAGAGTTTATCACCCTACCGTTTAATGTGAGCTTCTCATTACCGCTGACTTACTCACCTGAGCTTACCTTTGACTAAACTATATATGGAGCAGTGGGTCTCAGACTTTACTGCACATAAGGATCACCTGGAAAGCTTGTCAAAACACCGTGTCCTGAGCCCCATCCCACTTCCACACGTTGAAGTGGGGCCAATGATCTGCATTTCTAACAAGCTCACAGGTGAAACAGATGCCACTGGTGTAAGCACCAAATTGTAAGTTAACACTGCTGCAAACTTCAGATGCCTTTTTTTATTTCCCAATTTCCTACTTCCTGAGTTTAGTTTTCAGGGTACTTATGCATGAACAGATTGTATAAGTCTCTTAGAAGTAGAAATATGACAATAGAAATGAATCATGACAATATAACTAATGGGAAACTTATCCAATCCACTGTGTTATTTATACAACATTAAAATGTGAATATTTTATTTACATGAATTTCATCAGTTATTTCAATTGGAAAGCCTTACTAAAATGCTACTTCATTTTAGGGAATTAGTAGAAATAGTAGGAGAACAAAGACAAACCTTGGCCATAGCCAGTGTTTATCATAGCTGTAAAACTAGAGTAAACTCAAACTATTTGAAGAAGCCCAGTAAGGGTTTTATAAGGGTAAACTCAAGTAAATTTTATTAGCGCAGCTCTGATTCCTTGACACCAGCTGGGTGTCCAACAACTCAATCCTGACATTAACTGTCCAGAGTTAGTGCACATCCTGCAGGTTAAGGACTCAGTCCTATAAGACTGCCCTCCTTCGGATGCCAGTCACAAGTCTGATTGGCTATAAATTTGGAGGTCCCCACAACCCCCTTCTCAGGCTCTGTTATTGCCAGAATGATTCACAGAACTCAGGAAAACACTTTGCTTACATTTGCTGGTTTATTTGAAAGGATACAACTCAGGAACAGGCAAACGGAGCCATGCATAGGACAAGGTGTGGGGAAGGATGGAGGCAGAGCTGCCACGCCCTTTCCTGAGTTGTTCTCCAACTCAGGAGCTCCTCAAACCACCTTCATTAAGGGGATTTTGTTGAGATTTTATTCCATAGTCATGACTAATTAAATTATTCACCACTTGTGCTTAAACTCAATCTCCAGTCCCTCTCGGGGTGGGAGGAAGTTCTAACCCTCTAAGCACTTGGTTGGTTTTTCAGGAACTGGGAACAAAGACCAAATATTTATTTTTATTTATACCCCAGCAGGAATTTATTTTTATTTATCATCCACAAGCGGTAACATATGGAAGAAAAACTATATTTTGTGAGGGTTTCAGTGTTAGGACTCACAGCTCTGTCTCTAATACCTTCTACAAACATAGTTTGAACCAAAGAGCATGAATGTCCACAACAATGCCACAAGGTTATTGTGCTCCATCTACTCTAGTTACTATAGTAGGGAAGTCAGTGAAGACATTTCACAGAGATTTTTCAATAGCAGAAATTGAAATTGAGAGAAAGTCTCTGGATAAATCCATTTAACTAAAATATCATACTTCTTGAACATTTTGATGTATTGAATGTTGAATGTACTGTTTGTTTAAAGATAATTTTTACAAATTCAACATCTCTTTATAAACGCTAACATTCATAAACAGCCTCCAACCTACTCATTTGTCATTTCTTGTATAATAAACTAGAAAACTAATGCATCAGCATCCACACTTACACACACTGTTCAATCTTTCCAGGCTGCATATGGGAATGAACTCCTTTTAAGCTGAAAATACTGCCCAGTTCCTCGTCATAATTTTTTAAATCCCCATCAACATAGCACTAAATTTCCAAAGTCTTCTCTAAAGAACAACAACAGTAATATCTGCAATCGTTACATGTTATTTATTGAGTGTTCCCTATGGTACTGACCCCGTGCTATGCAATTTACTTTCATTATTACTGTTAATCTTCACTAGGGCCAAGAGTAAGGTGAGGTGAGTAAAGCTCTCACCTTGGGTGGAAAGTGTGAAAGACCATGAAAAAGTTCATAATCAAGATAAATATTATAATGCAATATTTTTTTCAAAGCGAAAATTATTATAATATCCATGATGAACAAAACATCAAAATTCTAAACAAATATTAGATCAATACTAATATACTAATTTTTTCTGACTCAGGTTCCAATCTGGCTCAGCACAACGATGTTCCTGTTTTTTCACCACAACCCTGCAACATACATAATAGTATTATAACCATTTTATGAACAGAAGCTCAGAGAAGTTAAGTAACTTGTCCAAGGTCACACAGTTGGTTAATGGTAGAGCTAGTATATATGATTCCAAAGCGCTTCAACCACGATGCTGCAGTGCCTCTCAATCACACGATATTTATTGACTGCTTATTATGAGTGTGATGTTAGGGGGTGCAGTGCCCACCCTAAGATCAATGGTTCACTGAAAGGACTCACAGAATTCACTGAATAGTATAGTCATTGTACTCATGGTTATGTTTTATGACAGTGAAAGGATCTAGATTAAAGTCAGCCAACAGAGATAAGCTGCCCAGAGTCTAGGAAGTTTCTAAAAGTGAAGCTTCCAATTATCCTCTCCCAATGGAGTCACAGATAGAGAGGTACCTCTCCTAGCAATAATTTATGATAATATGCACAAAAAGTATTGCCAATCAGGGAAGCTCACTGGGCCTCAGTATCCAGAGTTTTTGTTGAAACTCAATCACATAAACATGGTTGTCTGCCTGTGTGCCTGACCTTTAGTCTCTGGCTCCTCCAAAAGTAGAGTGGATACCACATGGCCCAAAGCCTTTATCATAAATCATGTGGTTGGATGTTCCAGTGTGGCTGTGGCCAAAGGGCCCAGGTAAACAAAGGTACACTTATCAGGTAGGACATTCCAATGGTCTAGAGATCATGTCCCAGGAGCCGAGGGCAAAGGCCACATCTCTATTTTGGTAGGGTAAATTCTTTACTATATAACATGTTAGCACCGTGGGAAGGAAAGAAGCAGTGTATCAATAAAAAGTTGAGCACCTCTTTTTGGAGCAGAAGGCAAAAGCCTTAAGTAAATAAAGTAATGTCACCCCACAGCCACATTGGTTTTATCTTTAGTAGAATGAATGCATATGGAAAATAAATCTGAGCTGACAAGCAACATTCCTTTCAGCTTCAAGACCGCCAGTAAGAAAGAGTACCTAGTCTTTACCTGCAGGCCAATTTACTTCCTAAACCCATGGTGGGGCTCAGAAAATAGTGCCCTAGGATGAGGGCCTCAGACGCAGCCTCAGAAGCCAAAGTTTTTCTTGGACTGTTGCCACCCTGTTCATTTGCCCATGTTCATTTGCCCACTGTCCAAGGGGAAGCCAACGCACTGAGACAGCAGGGTTTGCAGCAGAGAAAGAGTTAATTCCGCATAGCGCTACGCAGGGAGACAGGAGAAATTTCTTAAATCTGCTTCCCCAAGAATTTGAGAGATAGGGTTTCTAAAGACACCTTGGCATTGGCAATTGAGTCTGCTAATTGGCTGGGTCCAGGACAGAACCATGAGGTTGTAGAAATTGTCTTCTTTGCTGATCAGGTTCTTTGGTGAGGGTCAGTTGAGTCAGTTCCTTGGTATGGGCCACTGGTCTGGGTGGGTAGGCCATTCCACTGCAATGCAGGACTGAGAAGATATCGCAGAAACTACTCCTAGGTTTCAAAAAGGTGATGTTATCTATGGAGAAGGCTAAGAATCTTTATGACCACCAGCTATGTGGCTCTGGAGTGGCAAATATAGAGAAGCAAACAGAGGGACAATGGCCAACTATTACCATTATTTTAGTTAGGCCCTTACCACAGTTCTTGCCTTATACCCCTTTATCAATTTATACAGACAGTTTCATGACCTTCTCTTCTCCTCCTGCCACTCAGTCTCTTTCTCCCTTGAGGCTAGCCATAGAAACTAGAATCCCCTTCTCCAAGGCGAGTCATAAAAGACAGAACCCCTTTTCCCCCAAACCAATCATAAAACCAGTTTTATTTTGTGTAAAAACTGGTCATAAAGAAATTACCTGTTCTACCTTGTTTAACTGTAGGTCATAAGCCCCCCCATTCCAGAGAGGGCTCTGCCCCCACACCAGAAGAATAGAATGTATGCTCAGAGAGGCCAAGGATCTAGACAGACAGGCAGGCCTTGCTGGTGTCCCCACTCAGCCTGTTAGCATTAGATCATACCCTTTTGGTCCAATCATATTTCTACACAGCTGCCTATACTTTGTTGAACTTAATCATAAAACTAGACAATTTCCCCTTTATCTTTGGGTCTTTATTCCAAAAGCTCCGGTATATACATGTTAAACAAATTAGTATGCCTTTCTCCTATTAATCAATCTGCCTTATATCAGTGATTTTTTGGGTGAACTTTAGGGGGCCAAAGGCCGTGGTCCCTACACCCACCTTGCTGCTCTGGTGAAAGAAGATGCCTCACTGTAAAAAACAATCAGTATTGAAGTCCAGAGATCAAAGAAGATGTGCATACATCCATGTATTATTTACTTTATAAATAACACCTCTCAGAGACTATAGCTGTTCCATGGATCATTAATACATTTCCCTATGAGTTGCAGAACGTTATCTCTATTGTCTGAGCCCAGGAATTGGAAAGGTGGGAAGTGAGCTGTTCATGGTATGTGAGATGGTTTTAGGTTTTATATAAACAAACAGGTTTTATTGTAATAGCTATGTATTTATTCAATGCGTATTAGAAAATTTTATTACAAGCACATTAAAAACATATTAAAGTATTTAAGCTTTTGAAAAATTATAGATTTAAAGAAAAATATTGTTACTTAAAAAATTAACAGGAGAAGCCATACTTTGATATGACAAATCAGGAAAAAAGGAAATAGAGTTTAGGCAATCATGGATTAGCAGAATGTAGATTTTATCCCATCTTTTTAAATAAGAGAGCTTTAATTCTATGGCTGTCAGAAAACCAATTTCTGATATGTAAATCTAGCCATGTGCAGTTTAGGTTTTTATTTATTTAAAAATTTCTAAATTGAGGAATTCCCTTAAAGCTTCCTTCTTTTGCAAGAGATCAGCTTCGAAGGGGGAGGTGGAGGAGAATTCTTTCTAACAGAAAGCAGAAAATCTGATCGTTCTGAAATATTTTTAGTCCTCAATTGCTTAGCTGATAAAAAAAATCTCTTTTCAAAGTTTCCCCCAGTGCTAACTATCATCATCAAATGCTAACAACCCGTAGTTCCTGGGCCTGATGATTGTATCTCTTTTCTAGAAAATCAATAGGAGAGCAGAAGAGGAGGGAGGCGGGCCTGGTGGGAAGAGTATCAGCTCCCCGGGGATCCTCTCCCACTTCAGTATGACCTTTAGAAACCGGTTCCTCCTGCCTCCCTGTGCCTCACTTGCACCATTTGGGAAGGATGGGTTGGTGACCTTCTCAGCACATGGTGGGAGGAATGAGTTCCTGTCTGCTGGCACCCTGAAACTCTCCAAATGCAAAGAGGGAGGAGGTGAGAAAACAGCAGGGTTGCTGGCTGTGTCTGTGATCACACAGAATGAGCAGAGCAGGTGGCTAGTTGATGGAATGCAAGGGCCCATTCTGAATATGGAAGAAGTTACTGGCTGTACTTGGAACCCCCACACTCCTTTGTTGTAATAGAGCACAATTAAAATGAATGAGCAAATGTTAAAGGGAGTGTGTATAAAACCATCTCTGGGACTTTTTCCCTTTTCTTTTTTCTTTTCTTGTCTTTCCTTTCTTTTCTTTTCCTTTTCCTTTCTTGATTTACTTGTTTGTTTATAATGGACTAGGAGAAAAGCAGTGTTGAAGAAGACTGACTTTTAAGATTCCTAAGCTGGAAAGGTGAAATTGCACAGCGAGTAATTATAGAGGCTTTAGAATGGGAGGACATGATTCTCAGTCCACGACTTCCTGTGTGGCCTTGAGGAACTGGATTAACCTCTCAGTTTCCTCAGATGAAAAACTTAGAAATAGTAGTGACCTCTTGTTTTATTTGTGAGAATTAAATGAGATAATGCAGTGAATTGCACAGGGCCTGCCACATAATTCTGCCTCTGTTATTGTCACTAATTTAAATTAATAATTTAACCTCTTAAATAATTAATTTAACCTCCTGAAGTTGTATTTCCTCATCTGTAAAACAGCAGTAACCACTGTGTGTCTATTTCATTATGTTAAGTGAGAATCAAAAGAGATCATGGAAATGAAGTGTCTGTAACCTGATGTCAATTGAGAGCCTTTCTGTCCCTTGGAGATTTAAGTAAAAGTAGCCCGAATGCTCTAAATTTTAAAATTTGTGTGTTCCCAATGTTTACTAACACACACACGAACACATACACACGTTTCTACAAATTTCTCATTTGCTTTCTCACTGTCCCTCATCTCCACATTTGTGTTTTCAATGGCATTCCCTGGAACCCCCTGCAGGAAATTTGGTCGCAAAATTCTGTCCGCATTTGATTCTCCTAAGGAATTTCATCACTTTGAGCATGCATGAGCTTAGCAATTTTACTTAAGGTCATGAAACGTAGCCTCTCATTACTGCATCCCCATCTTCTGCCCCATGTCACACCCCACCGGTGTCAGCATGCCCAAAGGCTGTCCTATCAGACACACTCTGCCCTGTCGTGCAGAGCTGGCTGGAGAAGGTAGTTCTAAAGCCTTTACTGCAACTGCTTTTTTAATGATACTTTCCTCTCCACCCAAAATATCTTCCTTTGTCAACTAGAAAGCACTAAATCCAAAATATCCGAATATGCAAATTATAAAAGAAGTAGAATTTTAATTCCAAGTCAATTCAGGCTATATTTATTGATGCTCATCCTGAGTCATAGACTGTGCTGGTTTCTAAGAATGTAATAATGACTAAAGTATATGTTCTCTTCCAGAAAGCTGGCGGCCAGGTGCAAAAGGAGTGAGGATGGCATATGGTTCTAGGAAAAGGCATCATCATTGAAGAGAAGAGTTTAGGGGGCAACACTGAGTGGATCTCCCACTTCTGGAGAAGGTGAAAAAGGCACAACAGGATCCTGATTTGCAGGATAAAGACAAGATAACGACAACAACAACAACAACGAAGTTGAAGAGAAGCTGATTTCAAGTAGATGAAAAGCCATTACAACCAAATAAACAGAAAAACAAAAAATTTAGAAGCAAGGTACGTTGGGGGGACAGAAAATATTTTATTGTGGTCAGAGTAGAGGCTAGGCGGTGAGCTTGGATCTCCAATCCAATGTGTAAATATTTCTAAAAACAAAGCAAAATTGAAAAGTCATATTTCAGTACTATTTAAATAAAAATAATTATAAAATCTAGCCCAGAGTTATTACTCTGGAGTAATAATAATCATAAACAGGCTCCAAAATCTCAGGCTTATTCTCACAATACATATCGCATATTTATACATAATACAATGTATACATAATACATATCACAATAAGTTTCAACAGGAGCAAGAGATAATAGATATTATTGTAATAGATAATTACAATAGATAATTATACGAGCTTTATGATATCTTGGTATCCGCAAATGTGAAACATAAACTACTTGTTACTGAAACGGGGTGACTCTTTCATACTTTGTGCAAGAACCCTAAAATATAGGGTTTTTAAGGGCATATACAGATGCAGCCTTGGATACTAAAATGAGAAACAAAACAAAAATAAATCAATCATTGTATTGTGCCCTTTGGGGGCAAATTTCCCTCTTCTCTGTTATTACAAGTTATTCACTGCAATGAAAATACAATGTTACAACTGGGACTAAAATTTTCATTTAAGAAATAGCTAAAAGATTATAGTTATCATAAAGAGAGGAAAGACAGCATGAAATTGGAAGCTATCAAGGTACAGAAAGAACCTAGGCTTAACAAAACCAAATTTTCAGAAAAGATCCATGTAATAAATGAGTGTAGATTTGTTGTTCCACTCTGGAGAGATGAGAAATGTACTATTTATTCTCCTGTTTTATTTTCCTTAATTATTTCAAATAAAACTTAGGTCCTACCTTCTAGATTTGAGAAGCAATCTAGATAAATTTAAATCCCAGGATTTATTTATTCCAAAAAATTTCAAGGAATAACCTCTGGTCTTCAGATCTTCCTGGCCCCATATATCCAGATCTATTCCTTTTATTTAAGCTTGGGATCTTAATTTTCTTTCCAGTGCAGCCGTGCCAACTGTGTGATGAGAAGTTGTGTAAAATAACTTACACCTCTACACTGTAGGGGTAGTTGAATAACATGTGAAGTACCCTACTCAGGAATATGTATTTAAGGTGTTTGATTTTGATTAGCACCTAAAGGTTCTTTTTTGAGACAGTCTTATTCTGTTGCCCAGGCTGAAGTGCAGTGGCGCAATCATTGCTCAATGCAACCTTGAACTCCTGGGTTCAAGAGATCCTCTCACCTTAGCCTCCCAAGTATCTAGGACTATAGGCATGCGACACCATGCCTGGCTAATTTAGTTGTTATTATTATTATTATTATTGTTTGTACAGATAGGTTCTCACTATGTTGATCAGGCTGATCTCAAACTCCTGGCCTCTAATTATCCTCCTACTTTTGCCTCCCAAAGTGCTGGGATTACAGGCATGAGACACCATGCCTGTCCTAAAGATTCTTCTTAATCAGTTGTATACACTCCAGAGGTGGCTGTAGTTAGTGCTTTAAATATCACTATATAAATTTGCCACAATGTTTGTGGCCTGACCCAACCTGAAGTTTTGCTGATCCCACTGTAAGAATATTGTTACATCCCCATGGAATGAACCTTTCCTACAATGGGATTTTCATAGGGTCTATAGGGATGGAAAGTAGAGTCTTTACTGAGCATAAGCAACACGCGTTATGAATTTATGCACCTAGTTATTAACAACGTTTGTTTGTGTGCCAGAGTTTGACTAGAGAATGGCTGTCATTGGAACGTAACACTTCATAGTGTTGCTGGACTGTGTGAAGATGTGTGGTTTCCACTTACCTCTTATTGCTGGAGGCAACCAAGACTTAACCAAAAGAACTTGACCAGTTGTGAAAGTCGAATGATCTTGACCTGGGCTTCTGAAATACCAAGCTCCATAGATATACACACTTGAAAGTATCCCCTGCCAAAGTCATGCCACTTTAGCACTATGGTGATTTTGACCCCCAGTGGTATTTGGCAATGTCTAGAGACATTTTGATTGTCACAAATGGAGGTAGGGCTGCTACTAGCATCTGATGGATAGAGGCCAGGTATGCTGCCAAATATCCTGCAATGTATAAGACAATCCTCTGTCTCAATAAAAATTGATCTGGTTTCAAATGTCAATAATGCTGATATTGAGAAACTCTGAACTGATTCTGAGTGTTTTGAGGGTTTTTATCATGAAGGGATGTTGGATTTTATCAAATGTTACACCTACTTTTTTAGGAAGGTGTTGTAATTTCCATTTTATGGATTAGGATACAGAGGTCAAAGGGGATAATTTAGTTTGCCCCTGTTGACATTGACACTTAATTAAAGAAGAGGTATTCAAACTCAGTATACAAATCTCTAAAACCCAAACTCAATAAAATAATTCACTAAAAATTTATTCAGTATTCACAATGTACTAAGCATTTATTTTGGGCACTTGAGATAAATCAGAGAGAATAAGGGACAAATATCTCTTAACCATTAAGTTATACTATCTATAATATGAACATTTTCAGCTATAGTACGGCAGTAAACTGCTTTCTTTGCTTGTAACTGGATAGGATTATGATGGTTTTGCTGTTTTTATGAACATGATAATCCTATCATCATTTTGCTTCCCATTTAAAGCAGATCTCATTGTTAGGTAGCTTTTGCTTACTTTGTAGGCCAGCCAAATGCAAGCATTAGACCAGAGAAATCTTTCTGGTTTTCCCAGCATATCAAATAATCAAACTTAGGGAAAAGTTTCAATAAACTAGAGCCCAAGCTTTTGGAGTTTAGTGATGTGGTGAGGGAAGCATTTAATAGAGGCACAATTCTCTTTTGCGGTCTGCATGAAGAATCTTACTAAGATCCAGGATTCTTTAATCATAAAAGACTCATTCTTCACTGTCAGCAGATCCAGTGTCATCTTTCTTAGCCAAGAAAAAATTCCCTTTGACTGTACAAGCCAAGGAAGTGTGACTGGAGGTTAGCCTGAGGAAGGGCTGCTATATCAAGATCTGATGGAGAAGTGGGTTTACAGAAATACATTGGTTTTATCTCATGGCAGTGGGATTGCCAGTCTTGGCACTGTAAGTACTAATCTATGGTACCATGTTAGTGAATGTGACGGTGTCACAGAATTGTCATAGAATATTGTTCAAGATATCCATTTTGGAAAGAGATAAAAAAGGAGACATTCAGGGACCAAGAGACAGAATGAAGCTACTTAGTCCATACAGGGATGCAACTTGCAACCAATTAATTGCTGCCATCCAAATAATATGTTCTCACTCTAGAGAAACATAAACTACTAAAGAAGGGCTGCCATAAATGCTTAAAAAGCTAAGCTTGAGAATCAGAGCAAGGCTCTGTCTCCACTCCATTACCTACCAGCTATACAACATAAGGCAAATTACCTACTTAACTCATTTGCACCTCAGTTTCTTCATCCATAAAAAGGGAATATTGATAGTACTTACCTTGGATGATAAAATGAAATAATGTATATAAAACAGGAAAAGATCTGGCAACTTCTAATAAAAGCTGGGTATTGTTACCATTAGTTGGCCATCTTGTTCATTCCAATAAATGTATTCAACTAATCTTTGAAAGCCTGAAATCAGAATTTTTCCTACAGATAGGTGTGTGCTGTGAAACATGAGAAAAGATGGTGTATTTTTCAACGGCCTTCCAAAGTCTACAAAGTATCTCATCAGTAATGTATGGATTGTCTGGAGAAGTTTCAAATCCTCTAGATTATACAGGGAGGTTTGCCACAGGAGAATCATTAATACCTTAATCATTAAACTAATTGCTTATCTTTTACTCTGAAAGAAATTTGTTCCTTGCTGTCTTTGTTTGTTCTCTACATAAATAATGATAATCTAAGTTTAAGGGAAGAAATCAATGTCCAGAGAAGGATTTCAAAACTAGGGAAGTGAAGGGTGCTATTTAGCAAGCATTTTGCAGTCTGCAAGGGAACAAGGGTACTTCGTCACTAGTTCTGTGGCCATGAACTAGGGGGGAAAAAGTGGTTACTAAATAATGCTCCAGTGGGTTGTGATATGAGACAGATCATAAAATTGAGATTTAAACGAGAAAAGACCAAAGGAAGCAATGAAAATTAACTTAGACAGTCAGAAGGTAAAATTGAAAAGGCAAGGAAATGAAACTTACAGAGGAAATACAAAACCACAGTATGAAGGAATGTTCCTTTGGATATTAGCATGGTGGTAACTGAGCTCCTAAGTGCTCTATCGATAAGCAGAGCCATCATTAATCTTTTGTGACAAGGCACTTTGGAGTAACCAAATTGTGATAGTCTCAGGCCCTGAATATCCTGTATTATCCTCAGGATGGAAGATGACTTCTATATACAGTAATTGTTGTATCGTGTTTCTCCATTGCAGTAAATTTTAACAGAAATGGCTTTCAAAAGCTGTCTTAATAAAAGTGATTTAGAAAAAAAAAAAGTACCCAATTCTAGCTATTTCTTTTTCAGTGTTCACTTAGATATATTTGGTTTTGAACTTCTTTTTAGAAGGGCAGAATTACTATGTCATTTGAAGCTGAAGTTAGAACTGAGAGGTTTGTATTCAGTCCAGGGTTTTCTAACAAAAGACACCCTCCCCAGAACTGTGTAATTAGTGCTGTTTGCACATATTCTATAATTCTGTGAATCTCAATTTATGACATTTAAGCTCTTTGTGAGAGAGATTTCCACAGAGAGGTTAAGATCAAAGTTAGACAAATCCAAATCTGAACTATTATCTCTTAGCGAAAGACCCGAATTTCTAGCAAATGGGCTTTCCTTAGCAGAAAAGAGAGAAAGAAGGCCTGGCTATTTTGCTACAATAACTATAGAACCTTGCAGAGAAATAAAAAATGGGAAAAAATAACAAGACAGAAATCAGGCCCCCTACAATGTGATCGCCTCAGTAAAAGGAAAATTACACGGTTGGGCTGGGAGGGCCGTCTCTGCAGTCGCATCTGGTTTCATCTCAACTATATTTTATTCCAACTCATTCTTTCTTATTGTGTGACCATGAGCAAATTATTTAACCCCTTTGAGTCTCAGGTACCCCATTTTTAAAACGTAGGTAATACTAGCACCTATTTCACTTGGTATTGTTTTGAAAAGTAAATAGTTCAGGTAGAAATGCTTACCAAGTCGTGCCTGCCACACAGTAAATGTTTACTTAATGTAGAAGCTTGTAGTGGGTTGAACAGTGGCCTCAAAAAGATATGTCCGTGTCCTGGATCCTGTGAACATGGCCTTCTTTGGACAAAGGGTCTTTGCAAATATAATGTTGGATCTCAAGTTGAGATCAACCTGGCTTATCCAAGCCAGCCCTAAATCCAACAAGTGTCTTTATGAAAGACAGAAGACACACAGAGGGAAAGGCAATGGGAAGATGGAGGCGGAGATTGGAGTGATGCAACCACAAACCAAGGAAAGCTGGGAGCCACCAGAAGCTAGGATAAGCAGAGAAGGAATCTCTGCTAGAGCCTCAGAGGGAGCATAGCTTTGCCAACATGTTACTTTCAGATTCCTGGCCTCCAGAGCTTCAAGACAATAAATTCCTGTTATTTTAAGCTACTGAGTTTGTAGTAATTTGCTACAGCAGCCCTAGGAAACTAATACAGAGCTATTTTTTTTAACAGGTTTATTGAAATATAGTCCACATCCTACAATTCTTCCATTTAAAATGTACAGTTCAATGGTTTGGGGTATATTATGTTATTAGATTTTTTTTTTAATATTGTGGTTAAACATATAACAAAGTTTGCCATGTTAATAATTTTTAAACATACAATTCAGTGTCATTAATCATAGCATAATGTTGTACAATCATCACCCTCTCCCTGTATCTGAAACTTTTCGTCACCCAAACAGAAACTCTGTACCCATTAAACAAAAACTTTTCATTTCCCCTCTTCTCAGCCCCTGGTAATTTCTAATCTTCCCTAATACAGAGCTTCTTCCTACTCCAAATGCTACTACTTTTATCATACTAACCACATTTGGAGCTGTGATAGTGCTCTCTCTGTTACTAGATTGAGGTGATTTCTGCAAAATGCAATTGCCAGACGGTGACCTCAAAATGAAAATACCTGCCAATTTCCCGATTCTGTGCTATACGAGGTACCAATCAAGCAGTCAGCTGATTCGGTCCTTGCAACTCTGTAGCCAAAGAAAGTCCACATGGCTCTGTAGGTGGTTACCCAAGCTGGGCTGCTTTTCTTTCCACTTCATATTTCTATATCCTGATATTTTCTTGCTTTTTTATCCA
This sequence comes from Eulemur rufifrons, assembly GCF_041146395.1. NCBI lineage: Eukaryota > Metazoa > Chordata > Mammalia > Primates > Lemuridae > Eulemur > Eulemur rufifrons. The sequence continues at coordinate 21,118,533 of NC_090992.1, forward strand.
TGGATTTAACCCTTCTCTCCTCCTTGATATACTTGGTGGGCAATTTTGGTCTCTAGAAATTTTATCTGTAATTCATAGACTCTCTGCTATATTGCCAGTGGGCAGAATTTCTAGTTCACTTTCCTCTTGATATGCTAAAAATTGCCTGGATTTTATCCACTACTCCAGTTTTGATTTTTTTTTCTCCAATCGAAATATAGTTTTCTAGGAAGATATTATATAATATGTGTTCTATTGTTCTTTATGATATTTATTCATTAATTCAACAAATGTTATTTAGGGGAAATGACATACTATTCTAGGCACTACAAAGGAAATAAGTATTTACATTTGCTTGGTCTATACTTATATTTATCATCATAACTGCCAATTATCAGGCTTTTGGAGCATGTGCAAACTATAGAAATTTCTTTTCACTGGTTGTTTTAAAAATAATCACACATAGTGGTTGGTACTTAAGTCATAGGGGATCACGTTTCAAACTATTTGCCAGAAAATTTTCCTGTCCCTTAGAAATCATGCCCTTTTTGAGAGAAGAAATTCCATGTATGGTGTAGATAGTCATATCTAGGTTTGGGTCCTACTTTTGCTTCTAACAGAGATGAACGTTAGGCAAGCTACTTACACACCCTAGGTCTAATTTTCCTTATTCTTAATAAACAACAATGTTTGAATCTAAGTCTTAGAGTTTTAAAAATTAAATAACATAAATTGTTTTAAACTTGCATAGACGTTTTTTTGAAATGGTATCCCAAATGATGAGATTAAAAGGCTAAAGATCTAATAACTATTAAGCAGTCTTCAGTTTCAGAAAGTTTCATTTCCCTAAAAGATGTATTCCATTATTTTTAAAGGCATCTTCTCAGACATCCTTTTTACTTTACATCCTAAAGATAAGATCTATGGTTTGAGATTAGAGCTAGATTGAACAGCTGGTTCCCTCAGCAAAATATTACCCTCTTTATTCAGTTATCCAAGAAGCATTTATTAAATACTCACCACCTGCAGGGTGCTATGTGCTATGTTTGTATGTAGTATGTAGACTTACAAACCAATTATTAAAAATAAAATAAAGCTTATAATAGGAGGCTATGCTGAGTGCTAGGGAAAGTACTAAGAAGCAGGTGATTAACTCTACCTTGCAAAGGCTGAGGAAGTGGCATTTAAGGTGAATCTGAAATCATATGTACAAGGTAAATGGAAATAAAGGGGAGATAGGGTTGAAGGTGCAAGAGAGGGCACAGCATGATTGAGGATTGCATGTTTGCTTTATGTTCAAGAACGAGTTACCCATGGAAGCGTGGCAGAAGTGGAGTCTGACAATAGCCAAACCACAGCTAGGGACTTTGGCTTCTTTCTCAAAGATCATAGGAAACAATTGTAAAGTTGTAAATAATTGGAAATCTTAATAATATTCCCAACCTATCTTCTCTCCTGTTTTCCACAATCATCTGTAGAGCAATCCTTTTGCACAGCTGTTTTGCCTGATGAAAAACAGAGCCGTAGCCCTCAAGGCACTCAAGAGGCAGGTGGGTGAGTGTGCTACCACAACAGGAATCGTCAAGTGCTGTTACGGAGGAATATAGAAGTTGCTTTCTGAGAAGAGTAAAAAAGGCACCTAACCAAGTCTTGGTAAGGCCAAGGGAAGAGCTCCAGAAGAAGTGTTTTCTAAACTGAGCCTTGAAGGATAAGCACAGTAAAATATTAAGAAAGTGGGGGTGGAAGAATGCACTAGGCAGAGAAAGTAGCATAAAACCTACCTAATGGGGACAATGAACACTATCTGGGCGAAGGGCACATTTATAACCCTGATTCAAGCATAACACATTTGATACATGTAACCAAAACCATTTATATCCCCAGAATATTTTGTGAGAAAGAAAAATAAAAAAGACCTTATGGTACCAAGGCAAGAGAGAACACATGGAATGCAGGGCACCAAAAGGAATTCAGTATGGCTGGTGCTTACAGTGGAAAGTTGGAAATAGCAGAAGACTAGATTGAAAAGAGAGAGAAAGAGATGGAATTGTCATGTGAAGGGCTCACTAAACCATGTTATGGAGTTTAGACTTTATTCTGAAGGCAATGGATATCTCAAAAGGGTTTGTGTAGAGAAATAGCATAATCTTATTTGTACCTTAGAAAGAGCACTCTGGCTACATGTAGAGAAGTGCTTGAGGGGCAAAACTGGAGATAAGGAAATCAGATAGGATGCTGCTGCAATAATCCTGGTAAAAGATGAGTATCTTAAATGAGATAGTGGTAGTGGGTACAGTTTGGAGAGATATTTAGGAGGTAGAATTGTCTGGATTTAGTAATGTGAGAAGTGAAAGATAAGGAGGAGTTAAGAAGAATATCAAGATTTCTGGCTTGGCAGCCTAGTGGATGACTATATTTTTATTCTGATGAGGAATTCAGAAGGAAGAGTTCTGCTTTGAAAGAAAATGATAAATTCAGTTTGTACATGTTAAACTAGAAGAAACATTTCTATGGAATATTTAAATAGAAAAAGATACACAGGAAGGAGGTAATATTCAATGAAAGGGAATATAAATTTGGGATTTACTAGCAAAAACAACATCACAGAGACCTTCAGAATACTGGAAATTGTTCCAGGCAGAGGAAATAGAATCAAAGAAAAACGGGGATGAAGATGGAGGCTGGGAAATATCAGCATTTCTGGAATTGGCAAAAGAAGGAGCGTATAAAAAGATCCAGCTGGAGCAGGCAGGAAGGTAAGAAGAAAATTGAAAGGGAGTATTACCTTAACCAAGCAAGGAGTAATAGGACAAGAAAGAAGTCAATACTATCATGAGTTATAAACAGTCAAAAATATAGCCTAAAATATTTCATTTTAAGTAGATAACTATAGACATATAAGACTGATAGCCAAGGAAATATCAAGAATAAAGTTTAGTAAATCACTTATCAAACAACACATGTGTATAAGCAAGAGATGAAGAGATCCAGGCTAATTCAATAGTTATGGGGTATTGTCAGGGGACAGATTTGTGCATTTTGGGGGATTATAGATGACAAGCTATTCTTTAAGATAAGGGAAGAAGGATGAAACAGATTCGGGGAGAAGAGAGATGGTTAATTTAGTTAGGGATTTGTTGAATTTGAGAACCACTGAGATCTCCAAGTAGAGCAATATACAACTATTATGTATCAATTTAAAAAAAAAAGATCTTCAGAAGTCCGGAAAACAAATATACAATAGACAATCACCAATTATCCCTGTGGGCGAGGAGCATGTGCAGAGTGAGAAGAGGAGAGAGACCAGGAGAAGATTCTGGGATCATCATCAGAAGGAAAGAGCCAGAGCGCCTAGAGGAGCTCTCAACAAGACAGAATAAGAACCGTGAGAATTGTGTTTTCCAAACTAAGCAAAACAAGAAAATGCACAGTATCAAGTGCTGCAGAAAGTTTCAATTACATGGGTTAATTCTCCTGGATGGGTTCAAGGAAATCAATTCTTATTTTAGTTATTTACAGTGTGACATTACAAAGAATAAATACTCCTGTAAATACTCAGGATTTGGAATAATAAATGAATAGATCCTTTGTAAAGAGGATGCATACAAACATCAATATGAAATGGACACAAGTGAATATCTCTGACAGAGTGTTAAGGTTTTAGTTTTGATAAAGTTCATTGTCAGAGAATGATTCTTTAATGGCATGTTGAGTAAAAGCACTAGAGTAACCAACTGATAGGCAAAGTGCATGGATATACCCTGTAAGAGTAAGAAAAACATTCTCTAAACAACCATTTGAAGGAAGCACAATGTTAAATGTTACATGAAATACTACGTGGCCAGTCTCTAATCCCCATGGATTTAGTCTTAGCTGCTTGTTGAAGCCACATTATAGTTAGATAGGATGTTGACATTCAGCATCCTTTAAGACTATTTTATATATTAGAAATACAATTTAATCTAGGAAAAAAATAAATATTCTAATGACAATTGGCAACACATTCTGGCTGGATATAATTTCAAAGTAGACACTCTGCAGGAAGTTGGAAATGCTTAAACAACTATTATTGAGTAGAACTGTATACTGTAAATTATGTAAAAAAGAGCAGGAATAAGCTCAGAAATGCATCAAAAAAAAAAAAAAATCACAGGCATTTAAACCTACATTAGTAAGATACTTTGGTAGAACCTGTCTTAAGTTACATAATGATTGTATTACTTGTAAATATATCAACCATAATATAGGTTTATGTTCTTCCATGCACAAGTAGCTTTCCTTCATGTGTTTGCTAATTTGAATGTTTTCATATACAATTATATTTGTAGCTCTAATAAGATGAATGCTACATACTAAATGCTAGGTTGATCACTAAATACAAATTATTTTGATGTACAACGACTGCCATGAGAATTAGGTGTGTCTCAAAGCACTGATCTATCCACCAGAATAACACTAAGTTTGTATCATCTCCCACTACCCACCCCTACCCCCACACTTCTGGGCTGTTTTTGCACTGAAAAACCCAAGATTGTTTGGTGTTCAGAAAGTCCTCACATTAAAAATTCTGAAATTACTTGATGTCCAAATCCAAAAATCTTGGAGCCTATCATAAGTCCACAAATGGAATTTACAGACAACATAAACAATAATAGACAACAATAGAACATTTTGTTTTTTTAAACTAAAGTTCTGAGCCAGTGGCCAGAAAAGTTATATTTTGGCTTAAGACTATTATGAAATGCCATCTATAAATTCAATAATAAAAACAGAACCTCTAACCTTTAGAGTAAACTGCAGGGGTTCTTTTTGCCACATTCTGATCTAATAGAGTAGCCATGACTTCATATTTATTAACATCCATATCATCATTTTAATACACTACTTTATCTTTCCAGGAGAGTGCATAGATGCAGTAAAAGCCATATTTTATAAGCCAATTTTAAATGGCTTTTAATGATGATTCACGGTGCTCTAATACAGATTTCTCATCAATATCACCATCCTGTAGGCAAGCATTAAAGCTGCAAATCATTTCTTGGGTGGTGCTACTGTCAGGCTCGAAGTGTACTACATACATAACTCAGAGATCTGAATTAAGCATCTCCCTCAGATGCAATGGGTATATCCTGATTTCTGCAAACTAGAAGGAATGTCAATTATGCCAGAGATAGATTGAGTACCCTTGATTGGAAGACATGCCTGAGTCTCTTTCTATCCCAAATGAAGAAAAGTAGGCAGACACTCCTTCAGCTCAGAGCACCGCCCTACCACCCCCACAAAATAACCATGAGTCGAACATCTGTCTAGGTTTCCACAATTTGCAAATTGTTTGATTATTTAAGTCTTTTTCTCCCCCAGTAAGTGTTAATCAGCATTCCTGCTGGTGGGCCTTAGGGTTGTTACCATGGAACTTATAAATGATTTTAAAGATGTAGCTAAGATAAAGGGGGACACCTGTGGATGAGTTTCTTTCCATTGTCATTAGCATAAACCCTTACAGGCCAACTCCTGCAACATTGTGATAAACTGCTGGAAGTAGAAATGCTAGATACAAAACATGTTGGGAAGGCTTAAATTGTTCAGAGTCTTTAGCATATTTGCACATTGGTATTAAGAATGTTAGAAATAATTTAATCATTGCCTGATTATAACGATGTTAGGAGTAATGAAATCCTTGCCTTATTACATATGGACTCATTCAGAGCCTCATTATTTATTTGGCAAGCATTAAGCATCAAATCAATTTAGTCAGATACTTGAAAATGGGAAATTCAAGATGAAAGTTAAAATGAAGATTAAGAGGTAAAATTAAAACTATTTATTTCTAGCAGGCACAGAGCAATTTGCTTTGCAAGAGACCCATCTCAAGAGAGTTTAAATAGGAAGAAGGACAAATGGTAGAATTCATCCCAAAGTAGGGAACTTAAAATGAAGAAGAGTTGGCAAAGCATCCCCTACTTACATTTGCCTGGGTCAAATGACATAGGAAGAGAGGGTGATAACTTTGATTTGTAGCTATGAAATATACTCTCTGCTTTTATGCAACTGATTATTATTGGAATGGTTTCCATTTCCAGCTCAATAGAAATGGGAAGAAGGGAAGTACATGCTAATCACTTGGGAATTTGTAGTTTCATTTTGTATATGAAGAGGTACTGACAGTAGTTGGATGCCATAAATGTATTGAGTGGTATTTTAGTTTTGGATTTAGAGTAGTGGCCATATCAATGGCTACATATTTTCACATTGCAATGGACATGGGAAAGTATCCTGCCCACACTAAATTGAGGCTGAAGATAATGCCATTGTAAGCAACTATCTGGCTGTTCCTTGTGAGAAAATTTCCTAATGCATTGATCCATGGCAATAATTACTGGATTGGGTCACAGGAAGCTGATCAAGCTCATTGTGTAATGGGGAATAATTGCTAATAAAATCATAAGGAAGTCTCAAGGAGAAAATAACTTCTTCCTTTTGGGCACAGAGATAATTAGAAGTAGAGTAAGTCTATGGCGGGGGAGTATTTGGATTTGTTACTCTGGCTCTTACATATCAGATAGCAATCCCTGTGATATCAAAGAGAACCAAAAGCAGATGGGAGAAGAAGTTGGGCTTAATTTTAATCTTTTTGGATAAGGCAAGAAACTAGCAGTTAGACTGAATTTTGGAAGCGGGTCTTTTGTGTTTGTCACTGATCAAGTCATTAACTACAGGAAGCAAAAGCCATATTTATTACTGAAAGGGACACTGTTTAGGCCAGGAGCAGAAGGAATACATATTTTGTATTATGAAATAGGACAAAAAAAACCAAGTAAATGGAAATCAGCTATTCTTATTGGATCAGCCACTGGTTAGAAGCTTTGTATATAGCGTTTCATGTGGTCCTGCTAAAGATCTTTCAAGGCTGAGGAAGATTCAAACTTAATAGATGAGGAAACAGATTTAGGCACATTATGTCACTGCTCCAGGTCATATTTATTGGATATGACTGGCCTGGATTCAAAACTAGTTTCCTAATTCTAAAGCATAGGCTTTTTAAAAATCACACTCTTGGTTTATTCAGTATATACTATCAGGTAAAAATAGCCCCTACCTCCCAAAAAGCCCCATTCTGGGTTTCTGTCCGCCAGCTAGAGAGGCTGATGGAGAAGACCTCAGGTCAAACAGCTTGGGTGAAGTGCCTGCAAATTCAATAAACAGTCATTTAATCTGCTGAAGTGGTCAAAGTGACTTTAGTCTCAGTCAGTAGTGGATCAATTCATCCCCACTGGAATTTATTTTAATGCTTAGATTTTACTAGTCACCTCCCTAGAGAGTCAAGAGGAGGGTTGAGGTAGGAAATATTTTAAAAGTCTTCTTTTTTTTTTTACTTGTGTTTGCTTGAAGATCTTTTGTAAAAAGAGACAGTATCAATATAAAGAGAGGGAACTGCTAATAATGTGCTCCTTTGCTCTCATAACCATTGGGTAATACTGTCACCTGTTGTCAGTCCCTGTGCTGTTTTCAGGAAAAGATCTGTTAATATTTTAACCAACTGATCATTATTGAGTTGCACTATCCTGTTTATCATATCAAATTTTTCTTTGTTTACCTCCTGGCTAATAACATACAGCTGCTGAAGTATAATCAAATCTATATGATAGTCAGTGTATTGGAAATCTCTTTGGCTCTTTGTAGGAGTCAATTCATATTCTCAATGTCTTTGTGAGTTAATTCTTTCATTCTTAGGAAATTTAAAGTTCCTTTAAAAACTGTTAACAGCCTGGTATTTCATGAATTCAAAATTGTTCATGTGATTAAGATTAAGGTAGGCTATTGTGATAAAGATTTGCTGTCCTATGTAGTCGTCAAAGCCAAGTCAATATTTTTTTTAATGAAGATTCTTTGCAAAGAAAAGCCATCCCATTGTTGATGTGCCTGACCCCTTCTAAGCAATACAAGAAAACAGTGTTGTGGATATATTGGAGGAGAAAGGTGGAACATGGTATCTCTCCAAATATTACATCAGGAGGAATATGTATGGGAAATAACATTATAAAACACAGAGGTTAAAATGAGGGTCAAACACTTTGAGACCAGGAGACCCTACTGAAGAGACTTTAAAAAGGCTCACCAGTGCCAACTACAAATGCATATTTAGGTTCAGATTATAAAAATTGAAAGGAGATGTTAGAAATTTTGCAATGTTTAAGTATTTCTCAATACATATTGAGGCCTATTAAGGAACCCAATGCATATGAAGTCAAGGGAGTGAAGGAGGAGAAGGTGTGCTGACACCACTAAAGTAATTTTGGCCACTTGAACGAAGAACACTCAAGAAAGAGAAAACAATGTGGAAGAGGTTATAGTGATGGAGGCAAAAAGAGCCCATAAAAAGTTTGTAAGGGATAAACTGCTACAGCAGAATGAAAGAACAAAGGAAAAATACAGCACACACTCTGTTCATCACTAAGAGTTTGAGAATGAAAGAGAAAGCCTCGCACTTTGTTTTGAAAAAGTGTTGCTTTTGTATGGGAATCATTTATTTTTCTTCTCATTTTGAAAGGTTTTATTAATACTAGCTCTCTTGCTAATAGAAATGAAAACAGGTCTTGTAGAGATCTACCTACCTTGTTTGAGGAGTGGAGGGTCTATTAATGGGCAAAGGGGTTGCATTTTCTGCCATGGAAATGAATTTCCTGTGCCTCACTGCCCTACTCCATCCACTCAGTTTTTAAGTGACTCAACGAGCTAAACTATAGAATTATATATATAATTGATTTATAACCATAAAATGTCTATGCCTTTGGATTACACATACTAAGGAGGGGAAATATAAAAAGAACAGAATATTAGGGACAATATATATCCAAATACCATATCCATCTAAAAAGTTGTAGTGTTTTAGAAGACAGTGTCAACACCAGCTTCAGCATGCCATATAATTTCCATATTCATGCCATCTGGTAGAGAATGTCTGAAAGTGATGCTACATACATTTGTAAAGGGGAATATATGTAAAGCATCTATGTAAAGCAAGGTATAACTTTTTTTTTTTAATTTCAAAGTACAACAAAGTACAGATAATTTTGGTTACATGAATCACTTTTATAATGCTTGAGTCATGGTTATTAGAGTGCCCATCACCGAGATATTGCTCATTGTACCCATTAGGTAGGTTGTCACCAGTCCCCTCCTCCTCCTTTCCCCCAGGTTGATTTCTGTTGAGTTTTACATCAAGGATGAATTAATGCCTTTTGCAGCAATTTGAAAGGTATAACTTCTCACATCCTAAAATATCTCTTCCTGAGCCCCATTTACTCGTCCCCCAGTTAGTGTCTCATTTCTCTACTCTCCTTTAGAGAAAATCCCCTTAACCTCTGTCTCCAGTTCCTTTCTTGCATTTTCATTTTTTCCACTTTATGATTATAAAATAAAACACGTACATATGAAAGTGCACAAATAAATTTAAAGCTTAACCAATTGTTGTAAACATTAAGCATCCTTTTAAACATCCCCTAGGTTAAGAAATAAAATATCCCCTGTAGTCCAGAATCCTCTATATAGCTTTTGATTGCAATGCTTTCCCTCCCACCTGTAGACAACCAGTATCTTGATTGTATGCTCTTTATCTCTTTGCCTGTTAAAAAGTAGTCTATATAATTATGCTTCCTTAAACAATATATTTCAACTTTTCCTGGTTTTGAATGTCAAAATATATTGACATTCAAAATATGAAATGCTCAAAATCATATTTTATTGTATTTATTCAATGCAATTGTAGGTGGCCATGGTTTTTTCATTTTTGTTGATATTTCATTATTTTAGTATATCACACTGTATATAGTTTGTTGACTATAGATAAATCTTTGGGTCATTTGCAGAGCTGGGTCATTACAAGCAATAGTACACCAAATTGTTTTCCAAAGTACCCATTTACTTTCCTTTAAGTAGTGTGTACGTGTTCCTGTTGTTTTACATTCTCATCACACGTGGTGCTGTCAGATTTTTTTTTTTTCCTTTAACCAATTTGGTAAGTATGCGGTGTTATTTCATTGAGATCTTAATTTGCTTTTCACTGATTAAAAAGGCTAAGCATCTTTTGTATGTTTATTGGCTATTTTGGATGGTTATATTTGTGAAAGGTCTGTTAAATTTCTTCCAATTTTTAAAAACTGGTTTATCTTTTTCTAACTGATTTCTTAGATTTGTTTATACAATATGGATGTGAGTTCTTTGTCAGTCAAATGTGTCTTAAATTTCTTTTTCCAATTTTCATGCTTCTAATTAGGTGTCTCAATAAGCAGAAATTCTTAATTATAATGTAGTCAATTTATAAATCTTTTCCTTTGTGGTTAGTGCCTTTTATGTCTTGCTTAAGAATTTACTATAGAAGTCATAAAAATATTCTATTATCTTTTAACAATTCATTGTTTTGGCTCTCACAGTGATGTTTATAATTCACCTGGAGTTGATCTTGCTGTACGTTACTAGCCTCAGAATAATACCCTTGCTGTCAAACACGTGTTCGTGCAGGCATCAGTCTATTTCTGAGCTTTTTATTGTGTCTTATTGGTATATTCATCTATCTTTATATTAATGATTAGTTATCATAGCATTACATTAAGAGTTCATCTTCAGTAAAGCAAGTTTCCCTACTTTCTTTTTTTCACTTTTGGATTATTTTTAAATCCTAGATGTCATATCATTTTACATAAATATAATTTTAAAAAATCTCCTTTTTTTCTTTTTCCCAACCATAGTACCATTATTATAAAAACAGATGAAGACAAAACAGTTAACAATAATTCCTCAAATCAATATATATACAGGTTGAGTATTCCTAATATAAAAAAATCCAAAATTCAAAACACTTCTGGTCCCAAGCATTTCAGATAAGACATATTCAACCTATATATATTTTTATGTATTTATACTTTTATGTGTGTGCATGTATATATACTTTATACTTATAAACGCACACACTTATGTATACATCCTCTTCATATATGCTTATGTAAGCACATATAAACCTATCTTATGTATATATGGTTAGTATATGATATCTGTGTATATGTGTGGTCTTAGTCTGTGTTGTTATAAAAAATACTGAGTCTGGGTAATTTGTATTTAAAAAAGGTTTATTTGGCTCATGCTTCTGTTGTCTGGAAGGTTCAAAACTGGGCATCTGGTGAGGGCCTCGGGCTGTTTCCCCTCATGGCAGAGGGAGCCATTGTATGCAGAGATCACATGGTAACGAGGAAGCAGGAGAGACAGGGGAGGTGCCGGGCTCACCCTGTTTCCCCTGTTACTAACATCTTGCATTACTATGGCACATTTGCCACAAAATAATGAACAAATCTAGAATGATCTAAAATTCATACTTTATTCAGATTTCCTTAGTTTTTACTTAATGGCTTTTTCTTTTCCAGAATCCCATCTAGGATATCACATTATTGTTAGTACTATTACTATGTTATTATTTACACATCATGTTTCCTTAGAATTCTCTAGACCAATAGCTTCTCAGACAAAATTTCTTTGTTTGTGATAACCTTAACAGTTTTGATAAGTATTTTGCACAACATTCCTTCCATCTGAGTTTGTCTGGTGTTTTTCTCGTGGTTAGACATGAATATGAGTTTTGGGAGACAGACTGCCAAGGTAAAACGTCATTTACATTACATCTTACCAAGGACACATACTATCAGCATGACATCACTGTTAAGTTTACCCTGAGCACCGGCTGAGGTAGTGTTTGTCAGGTTTCTCCACTATGAAGTTATTCTTTTCCCCCTTTCCACACTGTATTTCTTTGAAAGAAATCACTGTGTGCATCTCATACTTAAGGGGTGGGGATTTATGAGGGCAGGATATCCACATAAATTATTTGTTGTTCTTCTGTATGGGAGATTTACCTACTCTTCTCGTTTACTTATTTATTCAATAATTTAGTTATATCAATATGTACTCACGGGCATTTATTTTATGCTTTGGGTTATAATCAAATGCTGTTATTTAGTTTCTGCTCAAATTATTCCAGCTTTGACCAGTGGGAGTTCTTTTAGTTGGCTCCTGTATCTTTTTCACATAGATCCAACATTGTGTTTTTTGAGCACTTCCTACTTTCTGGCACCACAGCATGCACCACACTAATCTTGAATATCTACTACTCTGGTCCTAAAATCAACATTTCTCCAAGGAGCTTGGTTCCTTTCAGTGGTGAATGGTATTAGAAACAAAGATCTGGAAGCTGGCTGGGTATGTTCATTGTGAAAAGGATGCTGCTTCTTCTAGGAAACAGAGGGAATGATCCATGCCATTGCACACAAGACATGCAAGGAATAAAATAACTACTAGAAATTCTGAGTCCTGCTTACATATCTAATCAAGTTTTCACAACATTTTAAAAAATATCCATCCACCCATCTATTCATCAATCATCCATCATCCATCTACCCAAGTACACAAATGCACTAATCCTTAACCTTCAGGAGCTGATTATATGGCTGAGGCAGAATGACAGAGAAGTAATCGCTGCCTTCAGCTAGCTGAGGTAAGTTTTGTATACATCAGTGGAACAGAAGAAATGTACATACAAATAAATAACAGGTTTCCAAGAAATACTCCAAGAATGGAGAAAGGGTAGTCTCTTTAAGAAATTGTGCTGGAATAACTGAATGTCTACATCCAAAAGTAATAACAGCAATCCCAATCATTACTTTACATCATATGCAAAATTAACTCAAAATGGATTGTAGACCTTCATGTAATTTTCAATACGATAGAAAACATAGATCTTTGTGACTTTGGGTTACAGTTAGATTTTATTTTAATAGGATGAAGAAAAAAATGTGATAAATTAGAGTTCATTTAAATTAAAAATTTAGCTCCTCTAAGGATCCCTTTAATAAGTTGAAAATGCAAGCCAAATATTGAAAGAAAGTATTTGCAAAAGGCATATATCTGATAAATATCCTGACTATGCAAAGCACTTTTATAATATAATTGTAAGGTGACTTGATTAAAAAATTGAAAAAAAAATTGTCATACCTTTCTTCAAAGAAGATATAAAACGTAGAGGCACACAAAAAGATGCTCAACATCATTAGTTGAGGAAAATTCAAATTTTCTCTCATTACTGTAGAATAACACACAATATTCCCCTAATATGGTACCATATACTGACTAGAATGGCTAACGTTTATACCACTGACAGTATCAAAGTGTTGGAGAGAATTGAAAACAACTGGAACTCTGATACAGTGTTGTGTGATGCAAAATGGTAAGCTACTTTATAAACAAGTAGTTTCCTACAATCATACACTTACCCAAAGATCTGCCCAGAGCTCGGTATGTGGATATTCATAACAACTCTACTCATTATAGCCCCAAATTGGAAGTAGCACAAATGTTCATCAACTGGTGAATGGATAAACTGAGTTTTATATAACTATGCAATAAAAAACTATTGAGCCATTAAAGGGAAAAAACTACTGGTACATGTAACAATATGAATGAATCTTTATGAATAATATTAAATGAAAGAATCCAGGCACACAAGAATATATACTGTATGATTCCAATTATAGAAAATTTAGTTTATTGAATAGAATTCATTACCTATTATACTATATATAATTATATGTTTTCATATAATAGAATGTATATGAAATTCTAGGAAACGGTGGTGAAAGCATAAAGGTGAGTGGTTGCCAAGATGAGAATGGGAGTAAGGGTTTTACTGCAGAGGAGCAGATTTTTGGGGTGATGGAAACTTTGTATCTCATATTTGTGGTGTGGTTACATGACTGCATTCATTTGTCAAAATTCATCAAATTTATCAGTATTATTGCATGAAATTATGCCTCAATAAATTATGCATAAATATTTTAAAATGAGTATTATTTGTCCTATACTTCAAGGGGCTCTGTCTAATGTCATAGACAGGCTGGTAAGAAAATACTAATACCTATAATATCGTGTGACCACTGCTATATTGATGTATGCACATATACTTATTTATTCATTCAGCTGGTCACTATGGGACTGTGACTGTGCTTAGTACTATGATGGCAACTGTCCTCACAGAATTTAAGGTCTGGGAAACATAGAACAGGGAATAACTAATTCTACCTAAGATATCAGAAAAGATTTTTAAGAGGTGATTTCTGAGCAGAGCCTCAATAAAGAAGTTCACCAGGCAGAGAGAAAATTATGTACAAAAGTACTAGGACTATTAAATTTTATGGCATGTCATTAACATAGAAGGTAGCTTTGTGTGGCTTTTCTTAATCAATGGAAACATACTCTTTGTGAAATCTCAAAATGTTGAATTTACATATATATAATCTCTCTAATAATTTGATACCATCTCAAAGTTTGTGTTTTCAGGTTTTGGACTCATCTTTCAAATCATTACTGATATGCTAGGAAAACATGACCCAATTTAAGTCTTACCATGAAACAACAGGGATTTTCCAACAGGTAAAATTTGCCAGTAGTAAAGTGCTTGTAATTTCTTTTCTAAGAATTATCATTGAGATAATTTAAAAAAGGTCCAATGGCCACAGATTGTCGTTAAGTTCTATCAACACAAGGATCTTGTCTGCTTTGTTCACCACTCCATACATACGGGAAATAGCCATAGATAATTTTTATTGTTGAATGAATAGGAAATCATGTTCTGACAACTTATCTCACCGACTGCCTCTCTCTCCATCGCTAAGAATAACATCTGTAGATTGGTGGTCACAACAATTGTGTTTCTTTTTTTCATTTCTCTGATAATTCCCACTTCAGACTTCTAAGTGGATGAGTTCAAATTTATGACTGAGCACAGTTCAGATCAGGGGTGAGAGTCACAGAAATATTTATACATTTAAGGACTCTGTATTTTCTTGATGTCTATTCAAGCACTTCAGATGATCTCCGGCTCCTGATGTATCTGGGTGGCTACTATAAATCTCTATCTGTCTCACATGGGTAGTCTAGTCTGTGTTTTCCTAAGAAAAATGCTGAACTGAACTGGTAACCACATGCACTTACCCTGCAACCTGCCTACAAATGCTGTTACAGCTGTTAAATGACTTGCAATGCAAACTGAATGACAGTAATGTTTATTTCCATACTTCCCAATTCAACAATAGAGATTATATTGTGTGGCACCTATTGTATAATACCTTGTTTCATCACAAGAGAATGAAATGGGGTTCAACATAATTGTGCGAGAGACGACGGGCTGGATTTGCTAGTAATTCAAGAGCTAGTGAATCAGTCCAGCTCATTTCTGGCATTTGACACAGGCTTTTCTATCTGTGTTTATCCTCTTTTCCCTTCACATTATGAATGGAGAAACTCTCTTTTCTTTTGAAGTGAAGGGAACACAATAGCAAATTATAGATCACCTTCACCTTACCTTCATGTGGTGTTTACAACCAATGAATTACAATATTGATAATTTCATCTAGTATTGTTAGAAAGAGGAAGAAAACCCAGAAACCTAGATTTAATAACAGTTTTTCCCAAAAGTGTTTTGTAAAGACAGATTAAGGACAATATGTTAGTTGTAAATTCGTTTTCAATTAGTTCAAAAGCAGGACCATGAATAACTAAACAAAAATTTCCTTTGAAACTAGCAAAAGCAGATGTTGATTTTACAATGTTAAAAGGCATCTTTGTAGGTAGAGCTTCGGACTATAAGCTAGGAGGTCTGCATTGTTTGCCTTGCTAGGCCATTATCTCACTCTGCAAATTTGGATAAGACCCTTGAATAATGTGTCTTTCATTTTCGTTATCTGTTGAATAGCAATATTTTACTTACCACTAAAGAATTTTCTGTGAAAATCAAATCTCACAATATATGAGAAAATACTTAAAGGAAGTATTATGCAATGTACAAATATTTGTTATCACATAACAGACTCTTTTGTGTACACACAGCATTGTGCTGTCTCTGACAGAGAGGTTACTCAGGCAGACAAAATCATTAGGGCTAGTCAACCTTCCTTTAGTAATCACTTAAAAATTCTGTTATGACCTTTCAAAGAACAAAGAATGGCTCACATATTTTTGGCTTCTCTAGGTGCAGAGTAATTCAGGGTTCTGAAGGAGGAAAAACTAGTTGAACTTGTTAAGTGCTTTCATCGAGGCCAGGAGCGCTGGCTCACACCTGAAACCATAGCACTTTGGGAGGCCGAGGGAGGAGGATCACTTGAGGCCAGAAGTTTAAGACCAGCCTGGGCAACATAGTAAGATCCTCATCTCTACAGAAAAAAATAGAAAAATTCACCAGGCATGGTAGTGCATGCCTGTGGTCCCAGATACTTGGGAGCCTTAGGCAGGAGGATCACTTGAGCCCAGTAATTAGAGATTGCAGTAAGCTATGATGATGCTACTGCACTCTACCCACGGTGACAGAGTGAGACCCTGTCTCAAAATAAATAGGCAAATAAATAATCATTCAAACTTTTCACTAATACCCTAACGGGTAAACATTAGTCAGTCTCTTTACCTTAAATTCAAAAATTATCATAATTTCCCCCAAAAAAGTGCTTTAATTGAGACAAACAAGTTAAAGGACTCAAGACACATATATTGATTATTGACTATAATACTGTCCTTTGCCCTCACAGAGTTGACAGTTTAGTCGATATATATGTAGACAAATTATACTCTTATCTTTCCCCAAAAATATCTTTCAGCTGCAAAGTGTTAAATTCAGAAGTCCCCAGTCTCCACATCCTCCTATCCTTTTTGTTTTCTCCCTCCCACCACAGCAATCACTGATATCCTTGTTCTGACCCCACTGAGCTCTCCTGCATCTTTGACCCCTTTACTTTTCCATTTCTGCCGGTTCCATCTAACACCTTTCTCTTTCTTCTCTCTCCAGCTGTCTTAGTTTATTGCCTTTTGCTATAAAGTAATACCTGAAACTGGGTAATTGATAAAGAAAAAAGGTTTACTTGGCTGGAAGACTGGGCATCTAGAGGAAGCCTCAGGGTGGAAGGTGAAGGGGAGCTGTTACGTGCAGAGATCATATGGTGAGAGGGAAGCAAGAGAGAGGGAGGCGGGAGGTGCCAGGCTCTTTTTATCAACCAGTTCTCCCAGGAACTAAGGGCGTAAGAACTCACTCATTACCACGAGAACAAAGGCATTCACGAGGGATCTGCCCCCATGGCCCAAACACTTCCCATTAGGCTGCACCTCCAACATTGGGGATCAAATTTCAACATGAGGTTTGGAAAGATACACATCCAAACTAGAGAACCAGCTAAGACTTCACATCGACCACTTAGACTCTTCCTTAAAATATTCTCAACTTATTTCCGCTCAGATATTTCCAATGCTTATGTCTAACTGTCTGCATGCTCAAAGAATATGGCCTGATCAGTGGAGGAAACCAGAACATGTGGGAATCATTACAAATGCCTGGTTTACAAGCCCAGAACCTGTAAAGATGCCGTCATCCTTCTACCCTTCTACATTTCCTAGTCAGCTCTCTCACCTGTTCTCCAGAATAGTTATTACCAACTTTCTTATTTGCTGTAAGTCTCCTACCATGTAAACTCTGATCTTTCTATCCTACTTCACAGTAGAAATAGACCACAGTAGAGGAGAATTTTTTCAATGCTTTCTATAAATCTACAAACATATCTGTATCTCTTTTTGAACTGTCAAACATTGTCTTTCTACTTGTTTGTTCCCATTAATATTTAAACATGACCAAGTTCAGTTCATCATGAGTTTTTAAAAATTACTCTCTTGACTATACTACTCCCCAACTATGACTTTATCTCTATTTTTCCAATCCTCAACCAAATCTCTTAAAATAGTTGTCTATGTTCACAGCAATCTGGCTTCAGTTCTCCCGACTCACAAAATGATCTCACAACTACACAAAATGAACTTTTGCCAAGGTCATCAATACCATGGTTGCAAAATCTATTAGAAGCTTTCACTATATATCTTGCCTGACTTCTTAGTTCCTTTGCAAAATGTTGGCCACTTGTTAACTTCACTAAATGCTCTCACCTGTTGGCTTCTGTGATAGTATCCTCTTCTGGTTTTCTTCCTACCTTCTGGCCACAGTTTTTCAATGTATCTAAAGTGCCCCTGCCCCCAGTAAATCCCACTCTCTTGAAACATACTCCCTCATCTATAGCCTCTATGTCAGTGTCTTGTACTACCTCTAGCTATCTAATATGTACATCTTTATTCTCTGGGGAGGTCCTCCCTCTCTCTCGTTTCTCAGATCAATCAATCATGGATTGATAAATTTCACTTGATAAATGTTGCTGGAATCTGAATCTGTCCAGTCTGCTCCAGCCCCACTTCTACTTCTCAATTCCATCCATCATTTATTCAACAAAGCTCTTCTGAATGCCCACTCCATTCCAGGCACTGAGCTAGAAGCACTGGGGAAACATTGGTGATAAAGCCAGATAGTATTTGAACTTCAATGGGGCTTCTATGACCTTTCCTGAATTATTACCATAGCCTCACAATTTGTCTCCTTTACTCAAAACATGTCAGTTTCCAAACTATTTTTTTTATACTGAGGTCAGAATAATTTTTCTAAGATGAAATTTCAGCTATGATACTCTTCAGACATGACATTCCTAAGTGGCTCCCTAGTGCTTTGATGATAAAGCTTAGACTTCTTAACAAGGCCTACAAGACCCAGCATGGATTGTCCCCAACTCATATTTCTGGGTTTACATCTCCAATGCTCCTCTACGATTTCTCTTTTACCTTGAACAATGTGATCCAGCCACTTTCAGTTTTTACAGGCTGCATGCTAGTTCTCACTTAGCACACTACTTTATATGAAGCACCTACCCTCTTCTTGATCTGGCTGCTCTCTTCTTCTAGGAAGCAATTTGTGTTCAATTCTCTTCCTCAGTGTTCTCCATGGCACGTTTTATGATGTTATGCTAACCATTTAAGATGTTGTTCTTATTTAGCATTTTTCTTATACTAGTATTATCAAATCATGCTCATAAAACACCCTTGTTCATGGTGGCCATTGTGCATATCACTATAAACAGACACGATATCAAATTTTATGGAAATAGTTCTCAACCAATGGTGTACAGGTTTACCTGTGAAGATTTTAAAATTATGAATGCGTATATGAATGTCTAACCCAAAATATATAAAACCACAATTCTGAGGTAGAACAACCCAGTTATATGTTTTCTTTAAAGTCCTCAAGATATTCTGATACTCATTTCTGGTTAAGAAACACTGCATACACAGACCCGCACACACACACACACAAACCCACATACACACACACACACACACACACAGAGAGAAAATAAAAAAAAAATAATAAGAAGAAAATAAACACTACACTGGATCAGTGATTTTCAAAGTGTGGTATCGTCCCTGGACGGCTGGCATCTGCATGATTTGGACACTTGTAAAAAATACCAATTCTTGGATCATGGCCCCAGATATACTGAATCAGAAACCCTCTGGGGAGTGGGACCTAGCAATCTATTTTCACAGGCCCTCAAGGTGTTTTGATACAAACTATTAATAATGTTAGGAGACCCATTGCCTTAGACTAACCTGATGATAAGGATTGTATACGTCACTCTACACTATATATGCACAACATAATATGGTATTTGATTATATCAGTCTTTCCCTTTGAGACCAGGCATGGTTTCAGAATCCTTCTCAACACAGAGACCCAGGAGGCCATTGACAATCAGAATTATAACTTGAGTTGAAATCTATCTGTGATTCCTTCACTATAATTTCGTACAGGATTCCTATTGCCTCTTAGTATATAGAAAGTTAGGACACAGGCTTAAGCAATGGGAAAGAAGCTTTGGGCATGAAGACATGAACTTTTAGTTGCCCTTGAGGAAGAAAAGAATGAAAGGGATGTGTGAAGGAAAGTTTCTCTAAATGCAGGAAAAAGTGGTAGATACAGCAGGGGAGAGAGACCAGATAAAGAGGGAATATAACAGGGCATTGTAGGAGTCCAGAACAAGAAGTTTTTGGCTAGCCTACCTTTTAAAGTTAATCATTTTAATTTACACTTAGAAACAGTATTGAGCCCTGTAACTGAAAGCCTAATGTGATTTTGATGCAGAGTATAACGGCCGAAATTTTCCTAGCTGATCAGTCTAATTCAATGAGACAGAGGAGACAAATAAATACTTTCAAATTGGTTAAATTTAAGACAGTATTTCTAAATAGGCTAAATTTAAGAAATTTAAGGTAATTTTGAGAATTTCTGAGTTTTTAAAATATATTATGGTGGCCTTAGTACAATTAATACTTAAGCTTTCATCCCTAGTTATTTCATTGTCGTTAGAGAGTCTTTTTTCTTTGATAAATGACATTACCTCTGAGCTACTAACGCTGCCCTCTTTTGTGAGGAACAGGAAGTTTTATGATAATATCCATAGTTTTTATTCATCCAAACCATTATAAGCTTGAAGCCTCAAAAGGTCCAAAGTAGTATATAAATAGGAGTAACCAGAGTGTTTTAAATGTATTTATAATGGCCCCATTTAATAAATATCTCTTATATTATTCATTATTTTACAAATATTTTGAAAGCCTGAATAGTCTCATTTGAATGCATGCTTCCATGCCGGAATTTATGTGACTTTGCTGTCACCAACAGGTTGCTGTGTGAATTAAATGTTTTCATCTCTGCACGTTTTCATTGTCTCTAACAGTTAAAAAATCAAGGAATGCACTATACTGTTATTTTTCTTAAACTTGAGATGTTCGATGTTCTGTAGAGCACAATTAAGTATTAACATATTGCATCGGGGAAAGTGATTATTATTTTTTTATTTGCCTGAAGAGGATAGTGTGGATATATATCAGCCAAAGAACCATTTTTATTTTTTTCTCTAGCAGCAGATTTATTTCTCCATTAAATGTAAAAAGAGTATCAATATCCACTACATGACTTCGGTTAACTGCACATTTTGTCAACCACTGCTAGTCTCCAGCTGCCAGATATACTATATAAAAGAATAGAGAACCTGTCCTGTCTTCTCATCTTCCTTCTCAATTAAACAAAAGAAAACAGAATGACAAGAAGATATTAAAACTAAGCCCACCTTTTAGTTGGCCTCTGCACTTCTAGAGACAATTTGTGAAAAGTTATGTAAAGGAAGGAGCAATGTAATGGGAAGATTTTTGAAAATGTTTCTCTCCCCCCTACCTTATTCCATTTTCAACTACCCTGGCTCTTGTGCTTCCCAGAAAATCTCAGCATCAACTGAGACATAAAAGAGAAAAGATTCAGAAAATATTTCCTTTGGCCAGGACAGAAATACCCAAGCAAGTTATTGAGTCAACTATGAAATAACACAAATAGCTCATTAATGTGATTGCACATTATGACAGACACTTTGTTATTCTTTTATTTTTTAATAATCCAGGCTATTTTGTTCTTATTGAGATTACTTTTCAAGGTTTCATGAAACCTAAAATATCCCAGGTGGAGGCAGTGAATTAAAACTTGTATTTAATTTAAATTCAGCTTTTTAAAAAATAAAGAATGTATATTAATTTAGGATTGCACCAGTGACAACATGTAGGTAAGAACATAAATTATGTTTACGATCTTACATTCAAATGTAGACCATATGTACAGATTGACTCAGACTATCCGAAAGAGCTGTTCTATTTTTTATGCTCATAGTCATTTATTCAAGTACGTACAATGTCCTTGGTAAAGGACTAGGCAAATGACATGCAAATATCCACTTTAAGTACTACTGTATCCTCGAGGGTATGTGAAGACCCAAACTGATACTTCCAATACAGTGTGACAAGTGTAATAATGTGTGTGTGTATGTCTGTGCGTGTATGTGTGAGAGAGAGAAAGAGAATATGGAACAAAGAGGAAGAGAACCTAAGGCATCAGGGAGTAGTTACAGAAAACTTTCTAAAGAAAAATTTACTTGAGCTGAGTTTTCTAGATTTTAGTTAGGACATATCAGGATGAAAGAACATCTTGGATCAAGACATGAAGATACTGCGTCATGTGTTGTTTTTACTTTAATTAAACAAATACAAGGCAGGCTTTGTACAACATGCTTTAAGGAGAAGAGCTCCTTCAATCCTCCCAAGCAACTATGAGACATTTACTATTGTCACCTCTATATAAGGGTAAAAAGTAAACAATTTTTCCAAAGTCAAACATGCTGGATTTTAGCTCGGGAATTTTGATTCCATAACCCATTTGGTACAACACTATGGATGGCATGGAACTTCTAGGAACATTCTATTTTTCGTAATCATGAAGAATCTGTAGTATTTGCAGGTAGAAGGCACAAGAAATGGCACAAATCAGAAATGAAAGTCTGAAAAAGATGGTCTTTGTATGTGAGAATATCATGTTTAGACTTTATCCTGGTTAACTGTGTGACACCATTGCAGAATTTAAAGAAGGGATGGGCACGATTATGTATTAATTTTATAATCATTAATTATGTATTAGTTTTATAATAATCAGTACCGAAGATAGAAGTGACGATTAGGGTTAGGAGATACCTTAAGAAACTTGGCAATATTTCAAGTAGGAGATGATGAGAACTTGAACTGGGTGAGTGGGAGTTAATGAAAAGTAGACAAAATTGGAGAGCTATTGAAGAGGTAGAAGCCGTAACTCTTTTTGACGGATTGGAAGTGTGCAGAGAGGTAGAAAAAGGAGGAATCTGGAATGACTTTCATGTTTCTAGCTTGAATTATATATAATACCTGGATTGTAGTGACTCCAGCTGATAGGGAATATAGGAAGAAGACACATTTGGGTTTGGAGTGAAGGGAATGATGGATTCTCTCTGGGGTGTGATGTGGCTGATAGACCCATAGAGAATATAACGGCAGTTGATTAGAATGATCTCAGGAGCTCAGAGAGGCTGAGACTACCATGTATATTTGTGGATAACTAATTTATAGGCTGTCAAAGTGGTACCAGTTGGCAAGTTCAACCAGGAGAGTATGTAGAAGTAGAAGATAAAGTGACCTAGATGTCAAGAAAAATAGAGGCCCATGAGAGAGGCTGAGAAAAAATGGCCGTGAAGAGAAACAGAAGTGATGTCATTAGTGTTAAATAATGCAGAGAGTGTAGGCTAGATAAGGACCCAAACATGTCTACTGAATGTGGCGCATGAAGGAGCAATTTACATTGAGTTATAGAAAAGAGGTTAGATTACAGTTAGATGAGGAAGATATTGGAGAGGCCCAGGCAATGGAGAGGCTGAAGTGATACAAGATGAGGTTTAGAAGGGCTAGGTAATAAATTAAAGCTAGGTAAAGCCTAGGAACTGCAGGTTGTGATGAATTTAAGGAGTAGAAATTGGCCGGGCATGGTGGCTCATGTCTGCAATCCTAGCACTTTGGGAGGCTGGAGGAGGGAGAATTGCTTGAGGCCAGGAGTTTGAGACCAGTCTGAGCAACATAGTGAGACCCCATCCCCACAAAAAATAGAAAAATTATCTGGGCAATGTGGCATGCCAGTAGTCCCAGCTACTCGAGAGCCTGAGGTAGGAAGATTGCTTGAGCCCAGGAGTGTAAGGTTTCAGTGAGCTAGGATGACGCCACTGCACTCTAGCCTAGATGACAGAGTAAAACCCTGTCTCAAAAAAAAAAAAAAAAGAAAGAAAGAAGTTGTCTTATCAAGGTATAGGAGGAAATTGAAATACTGAGAGGTTATGGTGAAATGATAATGTTGTTACTTTTTAAGATTCCAGAGATAAGACATTTCTGAGCAATTATACTATCTCGGGTCTTTGGCTTTGAATTGAGTAATAGAGAATGGAAATGAAGGTCAGAGATTTGAATAAGTGGCCATGCAAATGTTTGAAGTACCTGAGGTAGATGACAGCAGTTGGAGTGGAAAGGGAAACTGAGGCAGGAGCCAATTCACAACGTATACAAGGATTTGGGAGCATGGTGAAAAAACAGACAAGTTGGGTGGCATGAGCTTCATCCAAGAATGGTTTTCCCAAGAAGGTGGATGTACAGACTTTAGCAGTGGATATGGGGAATTAAAGGTGGTCAGCATCTTCTACAGCCACAAGATATGCAGAATGCAGAAAACTGAGGTGTCTTCACTAACGAGAGTAGCAAAGTAGAAGTGAATTTCCTCCTATTAGCACCTGGGTTCAAGCCACAGGCTCCCCTTGTTGTCATCGGAACTTCCGACATAATATTCACTGTACTTGTGATTACAGTAGTGTATTTGTCTTTATCACATGTAACTTGTTTCAGAGTTCCTGGATTATATCTATTACCCTACTTTTCATTATGTTCATCCTTCTACCTTCATAGAGTACTACTCAGAGCCACACAAATAATAATAACCTTCTACCAAGTACTGAGTGGACAAAGGAATGGTTACATGCTAATCAGGAATTTTACTGTGTCTTTTCACACTGGGTGGACACAACAACGAAAAACATGGATATGTCTACTCTCCAAGCTATTAATGCATTTGCGTTGTTACTTGTGTAGTCAGTAAACAAGGTAGCTAAAGCTTTGAAGTGTTTATTCTGGCCTTAATGCTCATCTAACTCAGCTGTCTATTTTGACCAAATTAATCAGGAATATGGCAACAACCCTGCCTCGATTTATGTTGTGAATAAAGAGGCATGGCGAGGAACAAATTAAACTAATTAACTTTTTTTTTTTTTTTTTTTTTTTTTTTGAGACAGAGTCTCACTCTGTTGCCCAGGCTAGAGTGAGTGCCGTGGCGTCAGCCTAGCTCACAGCAACCTCAAACTCCTGAGCTCAAGCGATCCTCCTGTCTCAGCCTCCCGAGTAGCTGGGACTACAGGCATGCGCCACCATGCCCGGCTAATTTTTTCTATATATATTTTTAGCTGTCCATATAATTTCTTTCTATTTTTAGTAGAGGTGGGGTCTCACTCTTGCTCAGGCTGGTCTCGAACTCCTGAGCTCAAAGGATCCGCCCACCTCGGCCTCCCAGAGTGCTAGGATTACAGGCGTGAGCCACCGCGCCCGGCCTTAAACTAATTAACTTAAAAAAAAAAAAAGAAATCTAGATACCAAAAACCATGTTTATGAAAAGATAAAAGTCAGGGACAACATTGCCAAAGATGCGTTATGTATTCTTCTGGTTTTGACACGAGCCTCCCAATTTAATTCCCTTTAATCTGTCTCACTTTTGTATTTCCTGATGATGCTTCCACTTGCAGTCTCAGAATCTGAAATTACAACACCGGGGACAGCATCGGAATTCTCAATGCTCAGAGTGGCTGTTGTAACGAGCAAGACTACAGGTTCAGTCACTGTTTCAGTTAAAGGATCAATATTTGTATCTTGTCCAAAGTCTGCTGTCTCTCCTTGACAATAACTTCCACCACTCCCTTGAGGAATAACCTGTAAATGTCTGCAATTTTCTATCTAAAGCCCTCTTTTCTCTCTCACTATCCATTGTCTTGGCAAAATACTTTGCTTTCTCACTATATCAGAGCCTGCTCTTGTTACTCCTTCATCCAATTTGGCATTAGCACGACTTGCTATCGGATAGCAGACCTGCAATTGGTAGAAGCTGATCTCAAAGAGGTCCCATGGTCACATTGGTATTTAGAATTTTAAAAATTTATTTCTTATCAAGAGAATTAAAAATTTCAGCTATAGAACTAATTGCCAAATTTCAAATGTTGACATAGAATCAATATTTGGTTAGTATTTTTAAATATGTCACTTTTATGAAGCCAGATCCAGTAGCTGAGATAACCAGTCTTTCCCATGAATTAGCAAATCACATAAGTAAGGACAGAATTGAATTCCTTTGACAAAGTGGAACTCAAAAATAGCTGACACCTGCTTTATAGTTTATAAAGACTTTTTAAAAATGTGGTAAAAAGACAAATCTAATGGATCTGTTTATATCAGGGACCCTATAATATTTTAATGATATACACATTTAGCTTGATCTTTTATTTTATATACTGAGAGCTTGCAAAGATGTGTAATTATTAAATGCAGAAGACAGCACCTGGTAGCAGAAAGCAACTGGGAATAGATGAGATCCTAGGATTCTAGTCCTACTTTTTCTCTATCTCTTGTTTGGCCTTAGGCAAGTTATTTTCCTTGTGTTTCTTTGTTTCTTCATTTGTAAAATGAGAGATATAAATCATATCCTTCTAAGTTTCCTTCTCAATCTATTATTCAAATGAAAGTTTGCAAAATATTACTGTAGTGTTAGATAGGTCTCATAGCTAATGCTTCTTTAATTACCTACCAAGATCTATCGTTCCAAGTATTTTGTTCTAAATGTTTTTCCCAAGTTGTGATAAACTCTAAGTATCTTAAGGAATAATCTATGGGAAGATGTTAAGAAATACATTTAAGTTTTGATATATATTCCAGCACTTGTCTTGTCACAGACACCTTGTCAAAACATATGACGCTAAAATTCTTATTATATAATAGTAAATTTTTTTCAAATAACATTATCAAGTAGAAGCCAAGAATTTAAAGCTTCTACTAGTGCACTCAGTGTTCAACTTCAAAGGAGACATCACTCAAGTACTCTGTCTGTCAAGGTCAAAATTAGCAAACTGTTTTAGATATCATGCATGCTGTCACCAGATTTTCAGGTGTGTATCACAACATGAAACTATTCAAACCTAAGTCTCCAGATTAGTATGTTTCCTAATTGAGTGGCACCTGATTAACCCACCTACAGATATTTCATATACTACACTTTGGGGAAAAATTATTGAAGTAATTAAATTTTAAATTAACTTCACTATTTAACAGCACACTGAAAATTCTGTCTCTATGATGGTGAGGAAGAAATAGAAATGAATGAATGAGTGAACAAGTGAATGAATGAGCAGATATAAAACTATAAACCAGGGCTAGATTGAATATGATACATACATTACTTCATACGATCTTCACAAAGTTCTTGAAGGTACCTATTATTATAATCATTCTCACACTGCAAATTAAAGCAGATGTAGAGGTCTTAAGTAACCTGCTCAAGGTCATACAGTAGGGAAGAAGAAAACTGAGCCCATGAAGCCCAATTCCCAAGTCCACGTACCAACTAAGCTGCCATGTCCGTGTCATCAGATATTTGTGAACAGTCAATTACAGAGTGTATGCGAAATTGTTAGCAAAGTGTGTGGCACACTAATGGATCATGGGATGAAATGGAATAAGCAATAGTGAAGAACGTGGACTCAAGAATAAGAATGTGAGGTTCAAACCTTACCTTTGCCATGTACTATCTGTGAGACCATGAGCAAGTCAC
The DNA here is from genome assembly GCF_041146395.1 of Eulemur rufifrons. Taxonomy (NCBI): domain Eukaryota; kingdom Metazoa; phylum Chordata; class Mammalia; order Primates; family Lemuridae; genus Eulemur; species Eulemur rufifrons. The sequence continues at coordinate 21,145,774 of NC_090992.1, forward strand.
TTAACCTCTCTGTACCCTAGTATCCAAATATGTAAAATGGTGATAACAAAAGTGTCCATTTTCACGTGGTTACTGTGAGGATTAAATGGATCGGTATCTGTAAAGCACTTAGAACAAAGCCTAACCCATACCAGGAGCTACAATTATTAATTATTATTATTGCAAATGTAAGCTACTGTCATTTCCATACTTAAAAATAACACCTTATATTTTGTAGAGCTCTTGAGAAATAACAAGGAACCTTTATTCAGAGTCTCTTCTTGGCTTCTCACTTTATTATAATCATTATTCCTATTTTGCCAATGAGGAATCTAAGACTCAGAAATATAAAATAATTTTTCAAAGTCATATGGGCAAGGAGTGTCTCACAATCAGACTCTCAGACAATAAAGCTATTTATTATATTGAATATCCTATTGCTTTGGCCAGGAGCCAAAACCAGATCACACTCAAGGGAGGTCAGAATTTTACCACCCATTCTAAAATCTTTTGGAAGGAAATACAGGTAAGCAGCTTGATATCAATCAATAAATCTAGAGTTAGACCTAGAAATCTACTCTTCTTGAAATCAAAGTGTACTTAAAACAGAGTAGGGATAGTCATAGTAAGGCCTGTGGGAAAATCCAGTCAGCCACCTGGTTTTGTATGGTCCATGAGCTAAGAATGGGTTCTATATAGTAAATGGTTAGAAAAAAAACAAATCAAAAGAAGAATATTTTGTGCCACATAAAAATTATGAGAAATCCAAAGTTCATTGTCCATAAATAAATTTTTATTGGAAGACAGCCACGTCCACTAGTTTTCCTACTATCTATAGCTACTTTGCGCTATGACAATAGAGTTGAGTATCTGAGACAGACTGTGTGCGCCACAAAGCCTGAAACATTTGCTATCTGGTTCTTCACAAAAAAAGTCTGCTGCTTTCCGTCTCTGCATCTTAGTGTTAGTGATACTGGAATGTTGACAAGAAATTTTTATGACAATGATGCTGAAATAAATGTCCTCCCACCCCCTCATACACCCAGCGAATACCTATGGTAATGATGTCTCTGAATAAGTGTATCTGGAGTTACTGAAATGTTTACCTTTTGATTACAGATGTGTACACCCTGCCTGTTATTAAGAAGTTTTCATATAAAAGGCTGCCAAAGGCAGTCCACAGTATCCTTGTACAGAGAAAATAGAGTGGAGGTGACGACTTAGGGTCAAACATAAGGTGCATCCACTTGAGCTGAAACTGAAGGTCCCCAGGCTGCCAGCCTCCTGGGATGCACTCTGAGCACCAGATCTTGAGATGGAGGAAAAGGCTGGTGTATCCTAGACAAAAGATGGCATGCTAACCCTAGACTCATGGTGTAGAAATCAGCTGAAATTCTGCTTTGGGACTAAGGAGCCCAGATAATAGTCACATCCTCAGAACCCTGGGAATGATAAATGATTGGATTTGATATCAGCTCAGGCAACGGTGTTCTCTGGTTTAGAATTTCTAATGATCTTTTGAAACCATAAGCTCAACATTATTTCTTAATGAATTTTCTTTGTCCTATTTCAGGAGCCCTCAGCACTCCTTGGTTACACTTGGGTAACTTATAATTAGTTTTGCAATACTAACATAGATTACAATTTAAAAAAAGAGAGAGAGTAAAAACAAATATGCTTTCAATTACAACAGAGGGGAAAAAAAGGAATTGTAACAAAATGTGTTGGTGTTGCAAATTACCTGGTTTTATTACTTGTTCTCTTATCTATTTATTTATTTGTTTAAATTAAGATTCTAGGTCCTTTAACCCAGGGTGGTTCTTTCAATGACATTCTATTTTCTAAGCTTTGAACAAGTGATTTTATAAAAAAAGATATTCTATAATACTTATAGGAGTTTGTTTAGATAAGCCACCCTGGCCATTAAATTGGTCATCAAGTAAAAAGCATAGTCATTAGTGCATGGTGTGTCTAAGAGTCATGGAACTTCAGGGTCGGAAGTGTCCTTTGCGCATCATGGTAGAATCTGCATGAGGTTAAGATCAAGGGATTTGGGGTCTGATAAACCTCGGTTTGTAGCCTTTCCCTGCTACTCACTAACTATGTAATCTCGAGCAATTTATTTCAACTCTCCAATCCTCTATTTCAAAGGAATTGAGTCATGGTCAGGATTAAATCTAGTAATTCATGTAAAGTTCTCAGCACAGGAAATGCTTGTTAAATGTATTTTTTATTACTCTATTACAGTGTAGCCTGACAATCCCACACCCTGCCGACCTGATGTCAATGCTACATCAATCAGTGTTCTCTGCAGTGTCCCTGGAAACATTTTGGTTGTGTAGTCTCTACCTCAACTGACCATGTGCCCTCAAAGGCACCCATTTTTGTTTCATACAGCTCAAATTACCAAAATTATTCTTAGATTGATCTGCAATCATTAAGAGTCTCTCCTTAGTCCAGTCCTGTTTTATGGAGCTACACAAAATAAATCTTTACCATTGCCCTGTAGGTATGTGTAAGCACACCTGTGATTACCTACACAAGCTTTCTCTTCCTCATGCTTATTAACTCAAGTTCTTCCAATCATTTCTCATGTTTTATCAGTGGTTCTCAACTCTGGCTGCACATGAAAATCCTCTGGAAACTTTTAAAAATGCTGATGCTCAGGAAACTCACCAGAAAAATTAAATCAGAATCTCTGGAGGTAGAACCAAGACATTGGCATTTTTTTAAAGCTCCCCAGACAATTTTAAATGTGCAGCCAGGGTTGAGAACCACTGTATAGGATTTCAAGTTATTTCATTATGTCAATTACTTTATTCCTAAATAACTTCAGTTTCTAACTACACTGACTAAATTACTGCTCTCAGATAATCAATGTACTTTAGATGAGACCTGAGCTATGGTGTGAGTGAGTTCCCCCAAAATTCATCTGCATCACTTTGGAGAAAGTGATGGCACTGGAAGGTGGGGCATTTGGCAGGTGATTAAGTCACTGGGGTGGAGCCCATGAATGGAATTAGTGCTTTATAAAAGAAGCCCCAGAGAGACCCTTTGCCTTTCCTACTATGTATGTGAGGACAGAGTGAGACAGGCTGTTTATGAGGAAGTAGGTCCTCACCAGATGCAAATCTGCCCTGCTCCTTGATCTTGGACTTTCCAGCCTCCAGAACTATGAGAAATAAATTCCTGTTGTTTATAAGTCAGCCAGTCTACGGTATTTTGTTATATCAGCCCAACAGACTAAGACAAACACCACTACCTCTCCATTTTTTAGCACAACAAAATTTTTACTATTTTAACAAACATAGTCAAGTACTTTTATAATTTTACTGTGAACAAAAATAATTTTGGATCTTGTTAAATTGTAGATCATGATTGAGAATCTCTAGGATGGCACCCAAGAGTCTGTAACTTCCAGAAGCTCCTAGGTAATGCCGATAGTGCTGGCCCATGGACCATACTTGGAGTAGTGGAGGTCTCCTTGCTGATAGAAACAAGTTAGAGTTACATGCCAGGACAGAAAGAGAGAGTGAGAGAGACCAAATATGGTGTTGGTCCCATCATAAGTCATTCCATGAAACCTTTTATAATCTGTATCTATCTGGCAAGTTTGCAAGTGGGTTGGCAAGCCATCTATCTCAAATATTGGCTATTTTCTCAGATTTCTGCTTGGTGCCTGGTTTGGAAACCGGCATCCATTTGTCTTTGTGGCAGCTAGCTAGGATGGTGAATTTAGCTAGCTGAAGGGATTCATAGAAATATTAATATTGCACTTTCAAGTTTCTGAAAAAGAAAGTTTCTAAAACATTCATATCATCTGAACAAATAAACACTCCCTCCGAGTACAAGGATCATGTCTCTTACAATACTTAGCGTCTTCAACATGATGAACATGATGGACATATAGAAAATGCTAAATGAATATTCATTTATTAACTAATTGGTGAGACATACTCACTGGACAATGCAACATGCTTTTTAGGTCCACAGAATAACTAAAAAGTGAGAGAGTATGCCAAAAATGACAAATTGCATGGCATAAACAGTGAAAATAATTTGACCAATAAATGTGAAAATCAGAAGGGTTTAAAACAAGCCTTTGAAGGAGTGATAATTTGTAAAAAGGTAGACAAAGGGGGCAGAGAAAAAACATTTCAACCTTTAATATGGGTAGTTTTACGGTCAGAGTCAACATCATGCTTGACTTGGGATATCTAATGAGACTGCAGACCTAAATGGTGTACTTGTAGGACCTTCTGTCACATAATGTCAGGGATAATATATTATGCTGAGGAACATGTGAGTTATATTACAACTGCAAGGGAATAAAAATTAAAACCCCTTCATGTGGAAATAGACATAATCGTGCTGCATTTCCCTGTAGAAGAGCATACAGTAGCAATTTTTCTTCATATAATATTACATTAGTTTTAATTCTTATTAATAAGATACAAGAGTCATTAACACTATTAAAAATCTAATTATGTTAGCAATTTTCCATCATGTCATATTTGAGCAGTTAAGTATTGGTATTTGTTTTTCCTAATGGGATTCAAAAGTCTAATTAATAGGCTTTCTTTTGTGGTTAAGTAGAATGAATCTCTATGAGAAGTGAGCCATTTTTAATATCTGCAGGCAGCTTATTTTCTCATATATTACACTGCCAAGTCATCTGGCCATCTGTGGCATAAATAACTAGATAAGAATTATGAGATTATCATATGAAATTGAACAATGCCTTTCATTACATGGGATGTTACAGCTACTATATTGTAAGAACTTTGATATGTACTGGACAAAAGTATAGAAAGTGGTTGTACAGTAGATTATCACTTAAGGAAATTTGAGGTAACTGAAGATAGTACATTGAATGGACCCGATGCTTTTTCTGTTCGAGCTGGTATTATTATATTTGGGGGCTGTACACATCTAAATAACTAATAGACAAAAGTTGTGTTTCTTAACTCCAGTCTTGTTTAATTAACTTAAGGTTAAAGTCTTAAAAAGAAACATTTGTCTGTTGACTATGTCTCTTTATTCTTGGTCCTATGCTAGTATATCTATATTTATATTTCTAGATATATAGAGATATAGCTAAAAAGATACTATAGCACATCATGTAATATAATATACATACTATAGATATGTAATACAATATATATTACAGTTATTCATATATGCTAATGTTGTACCCAAGAATAAAGAATATTTTTATAAGTAGCTATTTTTTCATTATTATTAAAAATACTCTTATGAGATGCAAGTCATTTATTATTAACCATAAAGTCACAGGAATTAAACCATCATACCATTTATTATTCATTCTTTAATGAGACTATTACTCTAACATGTATTATAAACATTCTGTGCTTATTTTGTTAGTCCTACTGAATTATAAATTCTCTAAAATTATAAGTAATCTGCTAAGTTACTTTTGAAAATCATTGATTTAGAATATCTAAATTGTACCCAATCCAATGGAGTCCTTTAGAGATAGAAAGGAAACGGGTGGGGTTTATTAACGTATAAAACAGGATGGTGGGTGGGATATTCATTATTTTCTTGCGAAAAGGGTGGAGAGATCGTAGAACTAAAGGCCCTACCCAATTTTATACTTATAGGGTAATATCCAAGGGTTGCCATGACAATTATAAACTGTCATGGCACTGGTGGGTGTGAATTTTACTATGCTAATATATATTAATGGGGAAAAGGTCACCTTTGGACATGAGCTCCTAGTTTCTGTGTGTGCTCCTGGCTGGGAAAAGTTCCTAACTGCAAGTTCCTGCCACTGCGGGTTAGGCTCTAAATGCTCATTGGTCTCCTCATTTTTGCCCCTGTCCTCTTTGCCTGTGGTTCACATTGCCTACCTACACCTGTCCCTAACAATATCCTCATGAAATTTTATAACATCAGGAACAGAGAGAAGATGCTCCAAACCTCCTTATGGAGAACAGAAACAAACTTCACATAATAGGAAGAGTCAGAATGGCATCTGAGTTTTTAACATCCGTATCAGAAGATAGAAGACAAAGCCAGAATGCCTTCAAAATTTTGAAAGAAAAAAGAAAAAAAATACTCTAAATGAGGTCATTCTCTTAAAGCTAGTAGATGGACTTTTCTATTAAGAGAGAATCTGTGAAAGAAGGTAAGGAATCCAGAAAACAGAAGGTCCGATTCAAAAAGAGAAAAAAAGGATTCAGTTTAAAGGAAATCGTGAATGAGGCATCCAAGACCACAGCTGAGTGGATACCTGGAAAACCACCGGCATGAAGGTTCCAGAAGTTGCTTTTACCATGGGATAGATAGGGCATCTGATGCTTTCTTCCTTAGTAAGAGAAGACTCACACAACCAGGGGAGAATTTGCAGTTCATCTGTGATAAGCTCGTAGACAGCTAAGCAAATAAATAGCAACAAACAATTCTAGGAAAACAAAAATTGCCCAGAAAGGAATATTAATTATGATACCTAGCTCAGCTGAGAATAGCATTTGCATAGTCAAATAATGCAAATGCTTAATATTGATCTAAAGAAAATTAAGATATAACTGTATTGGGGAGGCCGGGAAGATAGGAAGAGAGAGACAGAGAGAGAGTGTGTGTGTGTGTGTGTGTGTATGTGCACACGTGTAAGTAGAACAGGTTAGGGGAGACAGAAGAAACAGAAGGCAAAATGCTGATGCTTTTTAGAGGAAAGACAATAAACAATGTTTAAAACTGAAAAATGAAAACATAACAGTATATGTGTATTATTAATATTTGGACATATGGAGGTAATAGCCAAAAGAATGAGCTAAATGGATTGAAAGTAGTTACTTTGAGGAGTAGGAAATAATTGAGAGAATGAGATAAGGGGCCAGATATTTTTTATGAAACAGAGCAATTATATGCATATACTTGATAAAATTATATGTATACTTTCAAGTATATACATATTCCTTGATAAAATTAAAATTAATCAAAACTAATTTTAAAACTCTAAGGTTAATGTCTAAAACGTGGTATGACTTCATAAATACTTCTATTTAAATAGCCTATCCTAAGCCTCATTTAACTAAAGATACTGCACTAGAGCATAATAGGGAGGACAAAATAATTTCTAAACTCATGCCATCTTTGACCAAAGGTGGTTATTTAGAATGATGTGTTGAACAGGATTTTGCAACTAAATCTAGGATCAATGGAGAAAAGTCCTGTGACTCATTAACTGTCTGACAAGGCTGGAGTGTTGGAGAGTGACAAACATTTTCCAATCTATGAAGTGACAGTAAGGTCCAAGAAGCTTCTCCAGTTTTATTGTTACCTATAAAACAGTATGTGATTTTGTCCAATCAGTGACACAATAAATTGGATGAGCATATAATTTATCAACCAAGTAAAGATCTTTTTGAAAACAAAGTGGGAGGAGGTAGCATAAATAATTGTGCTGGGATAATAGGTATAACAGGCCCCATTTACTACCTGTTGCCCCAGCATAATTATTTATGATCACCCTAAGAATAATCGGCAATACTGAATGAGTCAGTTTGGTGCTAAAATTATGGTTTAAGATTATTCTTAAATTGATATTGAGGAGTGATTGACAGGATATGGGAAGTCAAACAGTCCTAGAAATGGCATAATACAAAAGCATGCAGAGCACAGATATAGAACCATGGTATTAAAGGCCATTTCTCTTTCTGATGTGCATGTGTGTGTGTATGGGTGGGTGTGTGTGTGCGTGTGTATGTGTGTGTGTGTGTGTGTGTACGCACATGCATATGTATTTTTTCAGTTTTTTCAGTTTTACATAACCATAAATGTAAAAAAAAATTTTTTAAAAGAATGCTAAAGTACAACTTTGCAAGTTGTACATGGCAACACAAATGAAAATATTATAAATATTATTTTCATCTTAAAGCAGAGAAAAGTTCCGAGACAAAAATAGTGACTTTTTTAACCTGTCCTATTGTATTAATTATTTTATTACCTGTTTTTATTTTACCTGTTTTACTGAATCTGTTCTTAATATTTTAAAACGATAGAAGTTTGAAAGTTATTGCTCGTTTGACTTTTTGTGTTGAGAAAAGTTATTTCGTTTTTCTTTTTTATAATTCTGTTATGTTCACCTGCATTTGTGCTATTTCTCTACATCTTATTTTACTTTCCCATTGGATTTATTTTTAGCTAAATTAATAGCTTTTCTATATTATAATTTTTGACTAATTAGCTTTGGTTTTTATGCTCATTGTTACCTTTCTTTTCATTTCCCTGTGTCTCTTTTCTATTTCCTAACTTAAGTTAGGATTTTAACTTATCTTAATTGAACTAATCTTAGTTATTTCTTGTGTTAGTATGCTTTTGGGGTTGTGAGTTTTCATCTAAGCATGGGTTTTACTACTTTTTATGTGGTATGTTCATTATCATTATTTTCTATATATTCTTGTAATCTTCATTTCAATTTCTTTTTTGACTCAAAAATTTATTGAGTTTTAATTTTCTTAATTTTCATCTGGTAGGTTTTTGTTTAAGTTCCATTATTAATTTCCAGGTTTATTACATTACAGTCAAAGAATGCTATCTTTTTTAAACTTACTGTGGGTTTTTTTTTTTTTTTTTGAGGCCTAATATAAAATCAATTTGGGGGGGGTTTAATTGGACATTTGAAAATACAGTATATTCTTAGTTTTCAATGTATGAAGTCTTACAAATATTAATTAAACCAATGTTACTAAATTTTATGATATTTAGACCTCTCATATTCTTATTTTTTGCCCACTTGTTTGTTATGTCATAAAGTATGGCAAGCAACTTAAATATGACAATCTTAATGTATTTCTGACTGTTCTCTGTATTTCCTGTAACTTTTGTTATATTAATGTTGATGCTCTGGTATTTTATGTGTAGATATTCACAAGTGATAAATCTTCATTTGGGGACCGGCCCCGGTGGCTCACACCTGTAATCCTAGCACTCCAGGAGTCCTAGGAGAGAGGATCGTTTGAGCTCAGGAGTTCGAGACCAGCCTGAGCAAGAGCGAGACGCTGTCTCTACTAAAAATAGAAAGAAATTAGCCAGCCAACTGAAAAATTAGCCTGTAGTCCCAGCTACTCGGGAGGCTGAGGCAGTAGGATCGCTTGAGCCCAGGAGTTCGAGGTTGCTGTGAGCTAGGCTGACGCCATGGCACTCTAGCCCGGGCAACATGAGACTCTGTCTCAAAAAAAAAAAAAAAAAAAATCTTCATTTGGATTAAACCCTATTTCATGAGATGTCCTTCCTTGCCTTCAGTGATTTTTTTTTTTTTTTTTTTTTTTTTTGGTGTGGGATTGGTCTTAAATCAGTTCCTTTGGTATTAATATCACAACACTGCTTTCTTTCTTTTGCTTAGTATATATTTGGCAATTCTTTTAATTTCAATCCTTTTGAGGCAATCAGTTTGAGATTTTTATATATTTTATAGATTAATTTTAATTTGATCTAACTGTAGTATTTTTTCCTTTTAACAGTTAAATTTTGCCAAGCTACATTTATTGATAGGATATATGTGTCGGCAAATTTTGTTATGCTTTCAGTTTTTATAGATATTTTATTATTTTTTGTTTTATGACTTTCCTTCTGGTGATTTTTAGTTTATAACTCTGTACTAATGCTTCCCTTTATAATAGCTTGGTATCATATACTTAATATGTTTTAAAGGTAACATTTACTACTTCTACATATGAACAATGAATGATTTACTATCTTTCTAAATTCTTTCCTACCCAGTTTTAGTGTATATTTTTATTCATATTTACCTTTATACTTTTAAATATACTGATATCTCCATTTTTAATTGAGTATAAAATTTGATTTTTGACAATCATTGCCTCTACTGCCTCCATAAACATTGAGGAAATCAGTATTCTGATCACTATCTTCTCTACTATCCCATTCCAAGGTAAACTTTTGTTAAGATAACTTTCTATCTTGTTAGGCTTTATAGCATTTATATTCCTTTTTGTAATCATAATCTCCACATTTGTTTACTCTTAGTCTAAAATTAAATGGATTTAATTCTCACTAGCAATTCTTTTGAGATACTTTCTTCATTAATTTTGGCTTAAGTTTTTCCTAGAGTATTTTTTTTTTAAATAAATGCTTATGGGATGTATGGTCTCTGAGTTGTTGAATATTCAAATAAGTTTTTTAATAACCTTTATACTTGAGTGAGATTTTAGGTAGGCATAAAATTATTAGATCACATTTTGCCTCTTGTGGGTTTTTAGACATTGCATTCCTGATTTCTGGAATTAAGACCTGCCACACATAGTAGGAGGCATACCTGATTACTCACTATCCCTTCTCCCAATATATGACTTGATATTTTGCCTGGTTGCCTAATGCATTTGTTCTTTCTCATTGAAATGCAATATGTATTAGTATTAGTTCTTTCTAGATAAATATTTTCTAGTACACATTTTACTCTATCAAACTGTATATTTAAGTCCACTTTTATTTCTAAAAAGTTTTCAGACAATATATACATATTTTTCTGCCCTATTATTTTACGATATTCTTCCAGAATGCCAATTATAGAAATGTTAGCTTTCCTTTACCTATGATCAAATCTGTAAATATCTCTCTAACCTTTTTTAAACAAAATTCTGTTCTATTCCATTTCATTTGTTTGCTTTCCACAATTCTGTGCTCTTTGTACTTTATAGAGTTTTCAGCGGTATTTGTACTGTTTCCAATCTGCCTTCATCTTTGTAATTTTTTTTCCTACCCTTTATTCCCTGAGATCTGCTGGCTCACATTCGTCTTCTACTATTGTCTGGACATATTTTATCTTCATTCTTAAAACTCTATTTGGGATTTTTATTTTATGCTATGGACGGATGTCATCATTTTTTAATGATAAATGTTTTTCTACACAATTTTTACACGCCCCATTGCAACATTTTTATAATGCATATTCTTTATCTGTCATTAACATTCCCTTGCTTTCTTCATATATTTTTACATTATCTTTATATAGGGAACTTTTACTTATATTATAGGTAATTTTTATGGTTTCTTTTAGTGAGATGATCTCTTCTTGGGGTATCTACCTAAATGGAATTTATTGAGGAAAGTAGGCCAGGCCCATGTTACAGCTTAGCAGAAGATCTTATTACTAAGATTGTACTGTGAGTTCTTTTAATATTTTCTTCTTCCTGACCACCCCTACACTACTTCTCACAGTGTAGGATATCTTCCCTCATCCTTTATTTATATACTACTCATTGATATACTCATTGATATACCATTTCCTGGAAAACAGTGTGTCTTTGTGATTCTTATTCAAACTCAGCTGGAGTCTTAAAACTATACCAGCAGAGGATACTGGCAGGATCTTATCATGCCCTTCCTACTCCTGGCAGATTTTGTCCTTATGGAGTGTGCTTCTTACTTCAGAGAACAGTATACTTCCTGCTTTGTCTAAGTTCTATATTCATTTTCACCTTCTTTCATCATTATCCCACAGCTATCTTTGATGCTTACTACATTTGGTAATGTTTCTTGAAATATTCAAATATTGTTCAACTCCTGGTTTCATTAGAGTTGTATGTATATTTTTCTTTCTCTTTCTCTTCAAATGTTTTGTATGAGAAGTTGGGAGCTGTGAGCATTTATTCCAATATGTTAAAAGTATAAGCAAAAGAGGAAATGTTTGCCAGTCTTTTTGAAGTCTTAAGCAGAAAAAAAATACCTTCCTCTGGAGGAGATTAAAAATGTAGAATTAGCCTTAGGCCTCATGGGTATGTGCTTATCTTATCTTTTGCCCTATTCAGTGGTACACTGTTCAGATTGGAGAGAATTTTAAAAATGTGAGGATTTATTCACAGAGACATTTACCTTTTCTTTACCTGATTTTAAGATCCAAGATAAGTATCCAAATAGCACATGAGAAAAAGATCTCAGAAAACTTATTCTTAAAAATATTTATAAAATTTTTCCTGGGCTTTTATATAAGTTTGCTACATTAATTTTTTTTTAAATTGGCCAATTGAAACAAAAATCTTAAAGCTTTTTCATAGAATGCTAACATTGACTTCATTCTTAGAAATATTGTTAAGTATTTCATTTCGTGATATAATTTTAATCTTGTAAAAAAATCATTAGAAATAATTTTAAATAGCTCTATATTTTACTATTTATTAATAAAGCATATAATTTATATTTAAAATGCAATCTATATTATATAAATTATTTTGAAGTATAAAAAATTTATATTTACTATTTAAACAATTAAAATTATTTATTGCATTTTTATTTTAATAAGTTCCCACAGGTGCACAGAAAACAAGTAATTTCAACAGACATATGAGAGATTAAAAAGCAGATATACTAAATATTATAGCTACCATCTATACAGCAGTAACTAGTTCTAAACCATGTACTAATTATCTAATTTAATCCTATTGCACTTTTGTGAGATACATAACTAATAATATTATTATTCCCACTTTACAAACAAGAAATTGAAGCTCATATACATTATGTAACTTGGCCACAATCACACCATCAGTAAGCAGCAAGGCTGGGATTCAAACCCAGGTAGAATAATTTCCATTTCATTCTTTTATACTGTTATCTAGAACTGAGCCAATGAAGTAGCAGAAAATGGTGGAAGTTTTACTCACCTGAACCAAAGTTCAGCTCCGTTGGGCATGGTCAGCTCCTGGCACTGTGATCTGCAATTATTAATCCATGAGTCAATACCTGTTAAATCAAAAAACAAGAATATGGCCTGGAGTTAGAGGGAAAATCACATTTTACAGGAAGGAAAACTTAAGGTCCTCCCAATTAATCCAACAATCCTCCCAACAATAAAGGAAAGACCAGATCACATGCTCCTTGGATGCTCTCTCACCACAAATGGGAATCCTCTGACTTTCATTGTTCATGTTGCAAATAAAAAAATGGCTAATTGCACATTAAAGCAAGAGTGCCTTTTACATATATAGGACTAAAACCAACCTTCATGCGCCTACAAATCTCAGTTATTTTGATATTTAAATTAATTGGTTCTCAACTGGTAGCTATTTTGCTCATCCCCACCCCCTGCCAGGGGACATTTGGCACATTCTGGGAACATTTTTGGTAGTCACCACCAGAAAGGAAGGGGAGGGTGCTTCTGACATCTAGTGGCAAAGGATAGTGCTAAATATTCTATTACGCACAAGACAGACCCCAATAAAGAATTACCCAGTCAAAAATGCCAGTAATGCAGAGGTTGAGAAATCATGAAATACATATGTATGATTTTTAACTGTGATGAAACTCTGATTTTTATTAACAAAAATAGAAGACCATAATAAGTGACTTATGAAGTTAAATAACCTCTCCTCCCCCCACCCCATTTCCTAGCCCAAGCTTTAAATGACAAATGCAGATATAGAGTTAAAACACAATGCCTACCATGTTTAAAAAAATAAAAATACAAACATTACTAATTATAGTAAATTTAAATGGGTAAATATTCAGTTAAAAAACAATTGCAAAATAAGAGAAAAAATCCAAATTATACCTTTTTACTAAAACATACAGATACAGTAATATAAGTGTGTTGGTTAATTTTATGTGTCAACATGACTCGGCTAGGAGATGTCTACAAAGCTGGGAAAATGCTATTTCTGGGCATGTCTGTGAGGATGTTTCAGCATTTGAATCAGTAGACTGAGTAAATAGGATCCTCCCTCTCTTGAGGGCCCTAATAGAACAAAAAGGTGGAGCAAGTGTGAATTCTTTCTCTCTTTTTTTGAGCTGGAACATCTATCTCCTCCTGCCTCCAGGCATTGGAGCTCTTGGTTCTCCTGCCTTTGCACTCTAAGACTTACCCCAACCAACCCTTCTCCCCCTCAAACTCCTCAACCTACCCTGAAGTTTCTCAGGCCACAGCTTGAGACTGTGAGTTACACCATTAGTTATCCACCTTCAGACTGGAGCTGAATTACACCACTGGTTTTCCTGGTTCTCTAGTTTACAGATAACATCCTGTGGGAATCCTTGGCATTTATCAACATGTAAGCCAATTCCCATGATAAATCTTCTCATAGACTTATATATAACCTGTTGGTTCTGTTCTCTGGACAACTCTAATAAAGTAAAATAACTTTAAAAAAAAAGACCATTTAAATAATAATTGAAAGAAAGATGGGGTGACTATACTAATATCAAATAAATATATATTAAAGCAAATATCATAATTGGTGATGAGTTTCACCACTTAATGACAGAGATTTCAGTTCAGCTGGAATATTTCAAATTTTATACTTATATGCACTTAATATTATATCTGGGGTATTTATAAAGTGATAGATAAATTCACAATCACATTAAGATATTGTAATATTCCTTTCTCAGAAACTGATAGAAGCAGGAGAAAAAAGATATCAGCAGAGATAGAGATTTGATTACTATTAACACTCTTGATCTACAGATAATACTACTCCCAACAACTGAAGAATATAAACCATTTTCAAGCATGCATGCAACATTTTTATAAGTTCATGTTGTTGAAATGTAAAACAAATTCTCAAAAAAATTTCAAAGGATTGAAAAATTCTACAGAGCATAATCTCTAACCACAATAAAATTCAGCTAGAAATTAATGCAAAGACAGCTAGAAATTTACCATATGTTTGACGTTAAGAAATGTACTAAATAATACACAGGTCAAAGAAAAAATATAATGGAGATTAGAAAATATTTTTAAATCATACTGCATATCAATACATATAACATGTAGCCAAAACTGAAATTTGAGAAAAATTTAAAATCTTAAATATATATGATAGAAAAGAAGGAAAGCTAAGCATTAAGAAATCAAACATTATCTCAAGAAGAAAGGAAAGATCAGTGTAATAAACCCAATGAAAGTCAAAGTAAAGAAATTTTTTAACTATCAGAAGTTAATGAGGTAGAAAACAAATATAAAATAGAGGGAATATATAAAGCCAACATTGACAATCATCTGGCAATATTATTCAAAGAAAAGTCAGATAGATAAATTTCAAATGCGGAGTAGAGCTGATCAAAGCTGTATTTTTTTTTCCTTTGGGGATATATGAATTTCAACAGGAACTGCCCCATAATTTGAAAGAATAAAACTCTTGAAATTTCATGCAGCTTGTATCTTAAGATTATGATGATTTGCTTTCTCTTGACTCTGTCAAATTATAGATATAAGGCAATAAAGATTGTCCTCTGAAATTTAAAAAAAGAAAACCAATATCAAATAGAGAAGACTAGGTAATAAACATTACCTTTAAGAGATTGAGGAGTTCTCAGGGCTGAAGAAAAGTTGGATTTAACTAGATGTAAGATAGCAACATACCTCAAGGAAGATCTTTGAACAGAACAGAGCTTGATTAGACATAGAAGCCTTAGAGATTTACCCCAACACAAACACTCAGAGTGCACATGTAAGCCTGACTGGGAGGAAGGATACCCTTGCCAGACACAATGATCCTGTCTAACTGGAAAGTGTAGCTTCTTTCTGGTGGCAGTACCATGTACCTTTTCTCACTACCTCCCTTTTTTCTGATTCTATGCTTGTCAAGAAATTTTGCAAGAATTTTGTTTCACTTGCAGTTTGCCTACTACATAGGTTCTTGACTTTGAGAATTTTTTTTCCTCTTACGAGAGGGAAAAAAAAATTGCATATATATATGCAATTTTTCATGCAATTTTTGGAGATGATTATGAAGACCATCTTCATGATCCAAAGCTTACAGAGGGAGAATGTGCTAAGTCAGAACAATAGCTGGACCCCGTGACAATCCTATTTGTTAAGATAAATTAATAAATAAACAATTCTGGTTTAACCTTTGAGTCTCTTACGGATCTTTCCAGAAAAAGTCAGCGTCTCTAAATGTGAGACCTCTGGAAAACTGAAGAAAGTAGGGTTCTGAATGACCCACCACCAAATGGAAATGGCTGGTGTTGGTGTCTTGTATTCAACATTGAATTTATTGAGCTTAGTGAAGGTATTTTAGTCATCAAAGTGACTTTGAGGAGCAGAAATGCACCTTACATTACCTGGATTCCAGGCAAGTAATTACAATGGGCAAGACTAACTTAAATTAATAATTAATCCTCAGAACAGGTTCCATCTTTAAACTTTAGTTTTGTTCGATCTAAAATGAATAAAAAGAGGTTCATTCATATGAGTCTGGTTATCTCCCTTACCCATTAATTTCCAAACTTAGATATTAAATTTGTAACCTGACAGCTTAAAGTACCAGTGAAACAAACAAATAAAAAAAATGTGAGCTTGTTGAGTATTAATTTGTTGGGGGCTTCTTGAGGGAGGGGTGAAAAAATGAGTAAATGATACTATGTATATGAAGAATATTAAACAAAAGCATGAACAAGTTCTCAGACAAGTTTTTACACTCATTAACTAATCAATTTTCAAGAGTTCCAATGAATATTAATAGCAAAAGTGTAATGCTAATGCATAGTAAGTAACCCTAAACATCACTGCTGTGTGTTTTGAAATAGCAAAGGCAAAAAAAGGAAAAGGTAACTTAAGTCAGCAGATTGAAAGAAAAGTCTTGAAAGTATTAAAAGTAACTAAATAAACTGTCAGTTTTTCTTTTTTCTCCCGACAAAAGGAGATATCACAGGACTGGTTTTACTCAAATATTTATCCAACCTATGTTACTTAAAGTTTATATAGATTTATAGGATGAGTAGAGAACACTGGAATGCTTTTCCTTCATGTTGCCTTTGACATTGGTGAGATCTAAATGATCAGCCAATGTACCTCCGACTCCCAATGTTCAGCCTATATTCAGAGCAATCTAAGCAAAGGAATTGATTTGTCATTTTCCCCTTATTGTTCTTACTCATTCACATAGAAGAGATCTCACACATTATCATAAAAAGAATGAGAATTAGTTTTAGGCCAGAAGACATATTTCTACATTGAAAGTCTCAAGTTGCACACTTGAATAACAGAACATTTATTTGGTGGTGATTGCGATGTGTCTGGAAATTGATTGAAAAAAACTGTAATGTAAGTTCTATGGAGAGGATCCAGTCTTCCTATGAGCTGGCCACTGCAGAATTCCCTAGAACAAATTTCTTTTTAAGGGAAAATTGACCTTGAACTCATAATGATGAACAATTTACAGTACAAAAGCCTCTAAATTTACAACAAAAAATTTCTCAAATATATATACCAAATCCAAATCTTTTTTGGTTTTGTTTTTTGTTTTTTTAGAGACAAGTTCTTGCTTTGTTGCCCCTGGTGGAGTACAGTGGTACAATTACAGCTCACTGTAACCTCCAACTCCTGAGCTCAAGCGATCCTCCTGCCTCAGCCTCCCTGGTAGCTGGGACTACAGGCACATTTAAACTTAATCCATCAAGTCAAATTCTCAAGTTCTAACTCTTCATTTTCTTTTATGAGGCTTTGTACATAATTCCATGAACTCTTCAATAAACACAGATTGATTATGACAATGAGTAGCTTGCTTTGAAAGCTTTGAAGTCAATCGATCCTTAGGAAATGTAAAAGTGATTGCAAAGGAGAGAGGGATTTTTTTTCATTATAATAACTGCCCATAATATCCACAGTTTTCCCAGGACAGGAAGAACAACAACTCATACATGAGCGACCACCACTCATAAAAGAAAAAGGAAGGGATATATGTGGTGACCAAGGACAGTTCAGTGCTGCTTTATTCCCAAAACCCTTTTTAAAGCTACAGGTTTTAAAAAGAAGTTGAACGCGAGACTAACAAGTTTGCACTTTTTTTGAAGGGGAAGGGAAGGGAATTCGATATTTTTGATCAAAGGTGAACACAGTCTTAAAAACATTCTCTATATTCACAATTTCTTTAGCTCCCACACTTTCCTTTACTTATTATAATGTGTATTTCACTTGCACCAGACCTTCCAGCTGTGCCACTTAACTCTCTTTGTGGCTAATTCCAATAGACGTGTCTTAGTCCTTCTCTTGCTTGACTTTTAGATAATATTTGACACTACTCACCCTTCATTTTTTTGAAACACTCCCTCGCTTTTGTTTTTCCTGTTTGGGCTTTCTTCTCCCACTCATCTCTAATCGTTGATGTTCATCAAGACTTGAACATAAGACCGCTTCCCTTTTCACTCTACCCACCCTACTTTTGTGATCTCATTAAAATTTGTGATCCTCAACCTATGTCTACAACCAAGATTTCTCATCTGAGCCTCACACCCGTACATCCACATGTCTAATGAATTCTGAACTCCTTTTAGTGTCTTCCAGGCCCATGGAATGCAATTTAGCCAAAGCTGAAACTTACTCTCATTCCCACAAACCTGCTCTTGCAGATGTACTAGGGAATGAGGCCTTCAATCAGTTATGCTAACCAGAAATCTGGGTTAATGATGAAACACAGATTTTTCCACTATAATCTGCAACATTAACATAGATTTCACAGTAATCTTTTTAAAGTGTATTTCATGATCCTACTTCCCTTAGAACCTAAGACTGATACTGCCCAAGAATATGGTCCACTTTAATATCCCCTTCGGAACTCCTTATTGCCTTCAAATTAGGTTTCCAGCCTTGCTTCTTTTCGGTCTGTAAGCCCCTGTGCTCTAGTCATGCTGAACTAACTACCTTTCTTCAAACATGCCAAGAATTTTCACACCTTTATGATTTCCCCTCGATTTTCTCTGCTTAAAATACCTGTGTATCCTCATCAAAATCTTATTCTTTAAGAATGAGATGGAAACATGGGAGCCTCAGACAGAGCTAATTCTGTCCTGTCATAGGGTCCCAAGGCCCTTTGTTCAATCCTCCATTCAGCCCTTCCGTGTGCCTTTAGTGAGTATGTGTGCCTCGCACGTTGGAATACAAGCTCCCCGAGTATAAGCACTCTTGTTGCCTTTACCCTTAAAGTCCCATTATTTAGCAAAATACCTGATGCACTTAGCAAACTTTTAATAAAAGCCAAAATTCAGTGGCAGCCTCTCAGTTCACCTAACTGTAAGCCTCTCCTGCTAACAGCAATTTCAAGGCAGAGTTGATCCCTAAGTAAACATGCAGGTTTTATTCCTGCTTCTCATTCATAGGCTCAGGTTATATCTCTCTTTCTGGTCTTTCGGAAATAGAATTTTTTCATTCTAGGGACCCTCATTCTCAGGGGAGCAGCGACTCCACTGTCAGCTGATTTATGTGGCTTCAGGGAGGCAGGACTTCCAGGAGGGTTCTAATGGCACATTCTGCTCACTGGTACCACATGTATCATTCAGCCACAGCTCACAATGCTATAAAAATGTCTCTGCCTGCATGATGAAACACGTCTATCCCAAGGTGCGCCGGAGATGTGAAAATAAAAAGTAAATCTCCTCCTTGGGTGGGATCCACATTATCATGCAATTTGTGAGCTTGCCCACGTGAACCCGTTTCAGGCACTTTTAGATCAGTGGAGCAGCTATTAAAGTGCCATCAAAGCATTTTTGACTCCATAGAATTAATCATGAAATCTGTTCCTGCCAGCTCACTTATCATATTCGAAATATTAATTTAGAGCAAAATTAAATCGGACACCCACCGACAGCAACATTTTGCCCTTCAGAACTCCCCTTCATATTGATTTATTAATGGCTGCCAGAACAGTGTACTAGAACAATTTATTACTTCTTTCTGGATGTTTCTTTGTGCTTACAAATAGTCTTTGGGGAGGAGAGGTGTTATCTGACAGTCTTTTGACAGGGGTATTTTTCAATTTGCATGACATTTGGGGGATTTATTGGGATTTAAGAAAGAAGTATCACTTTCGTCTCAGTGTCAATGGGTGATTTGCTTCAGGAAGTTTTAAAGCCAGGGTGGCCATTTGACTGTGATGTAAGTTGGGGATAATATAAAAACTGAGTGCATCACTGAATCCACTCTCCACTGTGATGAGGTGCGGAAAATGCAGAATGGAAGCATAGTGTGTCCTTTTATGAACTATGTAAATATTCTTTTTACTTTTGCTATTAAGTTCTTAAATACCCACATCAGCATTTGAATATCATGAACGTACAAATGATCAACCGTGACAGTACATATTCCAGGCAGTAAAAGCAAATATAATAGTTTCCCAATCTTGAGACAAAAGCCTTTTTACTCCCTGGACCTCAGGGAGGAATCATGCTGAGCTGAGTCCCTGAACAACCCTGAGGAGGCCCACATTCCCCATCCCATCTATGTACATGGTGTTACCAACACGGATGCAAATAAAAGCCAACCTTGACCAGGCTACAGACACTGTACTCATTTATTCAGTCGTCCAATACATTTTAATTGAGTGCCTGCTACGTAGCGCTGTTCTAAACACTGGCCATACCATGCTGAGGTCCCTAGCTCATGCAGAACTTGCATTCTACTTGAAACAAGGGGGATAATGACAGAAAATTCTCTTTAAAAAAACTAAAGGGACAATTCCAAATAGTGACAGGTGCTGTGTAGAATATAATACAGGGTAATGGCACAGTCGGTCAGTGTGGGGTGAGACAGATTATATTTTAGTGAAGCAGTCAGGCAAGGCCTCTACAAGCAGCTAAAAAGGCAGAAGAAACAGAGTGTAAGGTTTTAAAGAGAGGAGTGAATTTTTGTGTATAAGAAACAGAAAAAAAGCCAGTGATGGGAGGATGGTGAATGAAGGGAAGAACACTCCCAGATGAGGGCAGCCAGGCAGGGCTCAGATCTTTGTGGACCTCATGGGCCTAGGCAAGTGATATAATGTGGTTTATGCTTTAAAAAAATATCACTCTGGCCACCGTTTGGGGAGGCACTTTAGGCCTATTATCCTGTTGAATCCTCACCATCACACTCTGAGGTTAAGGACTATCACCATTACTGTTCTAGAGAGGTTAGGCAGATTAGCTAAAGGCACAAGTAGTTCGTGAAAGAGCTGACATTCCGGCTATACCAGACACCAAACTAAGTCTCCATAATCACTGCTCTGTATGTCTTCAAGTGAAGCACAAACATGTTACAACTGTTTCAAGTTGCTTCTTCTAGATCCAAGGCAATCAGTATTGTGCGGTCACAGGTGAACAAATGCCTTTTATAAAGACATCATTCTATGCCCTACCTAGGTTCTATGTACAAAGCCAGATTTTACAGGTGAATTCTCCCATTCATTGCCTTTGGGATGGTTACTTGGGATTTGTCCTGTGCTCCCAGCTGTCTCCTTCCTGGCTGACCATAACCATTCTCCAGCTCTCTGACATATGATCATGTTGTTCTCTTCTGAACACAGCCATGATTCGGCCGTGATAGGGCCTGTCCACTTTAGTCTCCATAAATGCTGTCTGTGTGTTCATGGGTGCAATCCCAAGGTTCCTCATTATTACACGTCCAGCATGAGTTCAGATATCTGCAGAATTCTCATTATGTGCAAACAAAATAGTTTGACATATAAGCTATTCTATTAAGGTTATTTCTCTCCTTATTTTTACTTTTCTTCTCTATTTATAAATATATTCTGAATCTTACATTAGAAATTATATCACAGGAAGACTATATGAAGTGTGAAAAATAAGAATTGCCCCAAATTAATTAATAAATGCAGCATTTGCTAGCAAAATTTATCGCTCCTTTAAGTTGAGACATTTTGTATTATATTTTGAAAATCCCTGAGAGTAGATTTTAGGTGTTCTCATCACAAAAAGGGATAAGTATGTGAGGTAATATGTGTATTAGTTGGCTCAAATGAACCCTTCCACAATGCATACATATTTCAAAATATCATGTTGTACATGATAAATATATACAATTGTTATTTTTCAATTGAAAAATAAATTAAACAAATAAATTGAGACATTTAATAACTAATATTGTTATGGTTAAGGACCATATTAATTTTATTTATCTACCTGTCCTTCTGTCTTTATATATTTATATCTATTGTGAACTAAAATAAAATCTTAAGCCCCCCCCCGCCGACTGAATGACCCCCTCTTGGCCAAGGGGACCCTCCATCCAAAAAAAACCTTAAAGATGAGTTGCCGGCCATGAGAAGGGAGCTCAGATACGCCCGGTTATGCCTTATCCCTTTTGGAGTTATTCTCTGTAACACTAAGATACAAAATCATTAACAAGCCGAAGGCCATGTAAGACAAAGGTTAAACCACACCTTCAGGTCATCCATTTACTCAACAGATCACCTGAGTTTCAGTATATGTCCAGTGTCTTGTCTCTGATTAGCAGACTTTCTTATCTTAACTTAAAAAATTCCAAGCCTTTAGACAAAACTTCGTTTCTTTAATCAATCACAAATCAAAGAATCTTTAAACATACTTATAACTTGAAAGCTCCCACTTTGAGATATCCTGCCTTTTTGGGCCAAACCAATGTATGCCTCCTATGCATTGATTTGTGACTTTATGTGTAATTCTGGTCTCCCTGAAATGTATAAAACCAAACTGTAACCCAAGCACATTGAGTCCACTTGCTCAAGGCTTCTTGAGTGTGGCTCTCCAGTCCATGGTCACTCATATTTGGCTCAGAATAAACCTCTTTAAAGTATTTTACAAAGTTTGGGTTCTTTTCTGTTGACACTATTGATACATTTACTTATAAAAATTAAAAAATGCCAATGATAGACATCCTAATTAAACTATAATTACAACCAAAATTTAAACAATGACTTCTGCCAGAAACTATCAGCTCTTGTGTTTAGACATGGCAATACATGTAGCCTAAGAACTATTTGCCTAAAACCAAAGTAATATTGCAGCATTTTTTTCTGCGTTTACGTATGAGTGAGAGCAACGTCAGAAATGAGGAAAAATCAACAATTAAATTTACATCCTTAGAATTTCTCCATCCTTTCTACAAGCTAGAGCAACAAAATCCCTGAAACAGACAAGAAGATAAAGAAATGAAAAGAGAGAGAGGAAATCATAGATCTCAGCCAAGAAATTACCTGAACTGTGGCAAGAACACAGACCTGGGAATGTGAAAACGCTGTGCTACTTTGACACAGCGCCTACGACATTTTACCTCATTGTAACTTGTTCTCCATGGTAAATGCATAACTGAATCAGTCCTCACCTACCGTACTCCACCGATGCATAAATAAAGTTTAGAAATCCTACACAGTATTAGATGACAAATTCTTACTCTTGACTTTTTTGGCCTCCTCTCTCAGCTTACTATCGGCCATCTAGTATCATTCTAGGGTAAGAAGTGTCAAAAAATTGAAAAACCAAGATAAATAATAAGTTAATGCAATATATTAAAAAATAAAAATTGATCTGAAATCCATGGTGATCAAAATATCAAAATATCCAAAATTTAAAATAAAGACACGATCTGTGTTATCGATTTTTCATTTTGCCTCAGGCTCCAGCATGGCAGTATAGATTTTTTTTTTTTGACATTAATTTTGATTTTTTTTAAAAATATTATATTTAAATATTACTTATTTTGGTTACTGAGTTTTTGGTGTCCACTAAATGTTGTGCCCTAGGCAAGCTCTTCACTCACCTCACCCTAACCCTAACCCCAGACCTGTCTACCAACCAATTCCCTAGGGACTCTGAACAAATGGGTCTGTATTATAAATGCTTGGGGCTCATGTATCCAGGCTTACAGAACTTTACTTTCTTCCCCAAGACAGCTGGCTTGTCATAAAAGTTTCCAAAAGAGGAGGAAAAAAAAAGCTTTTCCTTAAGAAGAAATCTCTTACCAATTTAAGTTTCCTCCATTCTTCTATATATATGATGAAAGCATATGATACATTATAAGGGTCAAAAAGAGCTCCTTTATGAGCCTTTGTCCAATAAGAAATTGATAATTTTTTCTCTTCTCATTTACTTCTTAATGCCAGCTAGAAGTTCTATCTAAGGTAACAGAAGTGGCTTTATCTCTTTCAAGTTACTTTCTTATTTTTAATGGTGACCTTTGCTCTGAATCCTTCATTCTTTCTTATAGCAAATAGTTAGGGGTTTTCTCTTGATCTCTGTGGGAAGAGAAATACAAGAAGTAAGACCATGGGAGAGTCCTGAAGTTCACGTGTGGTACAGAAGAGAAAAGACTGGCCCGGATATTGGTCTCACAATACTAGTGACTAACAATGAAACCAGAAGCCTCCCTTTCCTGTACCACAGAGTGCTACTGGGACTGACACCAGAACTCTGCTTCTTATTTCCCTGAAACAGACCTTAGCGGTAAGCAACCTGAGATACACACCTCTCTCATGCACTGGAGCTTCATGTCTTGGAATTTGCTGATTTCTCTGGCTGGAGTGCCCTTCCTTTCTCCACCTGCTATGGTCTAAATGTGTGTGTCCCCCCGCAAATTCATATGTTGAAACCTAAATCCCCACTATAATAGTTTTAAGAGTTGGGGCCTGTGGGAGGTAATTAGGTCATGAGCATTCCATGAATGGGATCAATGCCCTTATAAAAGCAACTGGAGGAAGCCTGCCCACCCCTTCTGCCACACGAGACTACTATAAGAAGGCGCCATCTTTGAAGCAGAGAGCAAGCCCTCACCACACGCTGAATCTGCTGGCACCTTGATTCTGGACTTCCCAGACTCCGGAGCTGTGAACAATAAATTTCTGTTGTTTATAAACTATCTCATCTAAGGTATTTTGTTATAGCAGCCAAAATAGACTAAGATTTTGCATAACAATGCTCTTCAATCTTTTAAGACAGTTCAAAAGTCATCACATGTACCCCATAAATACATACAACTACTGGGTATCCATAATAATTAAAAAAATAAAAGTCTCCCTCTCTAAGAAGGTATATTATAATAGTTTCTTATCGCTGCTCCAACAAATTACTCAAAACCATACAAATTTATTACCTTCTAGTTCCAGAGGTAGAAAGTCCACATATGTGTCTGCAGGGCTACATGTAGGCTCTTGGGGAGAATCTGGTTTTTCGCCTTTTCCAGCTTCTTGAAACAACCTGTATTGTTTGTATTTTGGCTCCTTCTTCTTTCTCATAGAACGCCAGTAGTATAGCATCTTCTCATCTCTCTCTTTCTCTCTTCTATTTTCACGTTCCTTTTCCTCTCTGACTTCATGCCTGTCCTATATAAGGAGTTTTATGATTATGTGGGATAATCCATGATAATCCCTTCATCTAAGAATCCTTGATTTAATCGCATATGCCCCGTTCCTTTTGCCATGTAAGGTAACATATTCATGGGCTCTGGGACAGGAGGTGGGGCTGGCATTATTCTGTCTTCTACAGACACCTTCTCTAATTTTGTGCCATAGGGTAAAACTTTGCCATCCCTGGCCACCACAAAACCTAAACTGTGCACATGCCCCCCTCAAAGCCAGGTGCATGTGGTAGCCCAGGGCAGTTATCTATACAAGACATTAGAATGACACTGTATATGTCATAAGTTGGAGAAAATTGTATTTGCCAGAAAACCTTCATGGAAGGCGGTGTTTTTGGTTAGAGGGAATACTTCAATAAGCTCCTTAGAGAGGAGGGAGGAAGATGAGGCTCTCAAGAGACATACCCTGGTACCAAAATGGTTGCAGAGTGGACCTGATGCTGTCACTGCATCCTTTTCTGCCTTTCCATCCATAGGCTCAACCTCCTTCCTATATAAACAGTGAATGCATGCTTAAACAATACTAGCTGGAAGAGAAACTAAACTATCAGCCACCACAGAGGATCTATGGATCCCAATTGGGTACCTATCTATATTTTAGTGTATATCGCTTTGCCATAAATTTCCTCTTCGGCAAAATGAGGATAAGAACATTTCTCTGTATGTTACTGGGAAGATTAAATATGTAAAATGTTTAGAACAGTACCAGACACATAGTGAATGCTCAATAAACCTTAACTATTCTACTGGACATTATTGTGCTTGTGCGAAGGTCATCTGGTTTGATAGGCTGTGTATTCTTCAAATTCCAGTGTTAATCATTTCTGCAGTGGCTGGAACTTCATTGTTCAATAAAATAGCTAGTATCCACACTTGTCCATTTACATTGACATTTAAATAAGCTTAAATTACATAAAAAATTAAAATCCATTTCCTCCACCACATTAGCCACATTTCAAGTGCTTAGTAGCCACAGATGGCTCGTGATCACCTTATTGGACAGAACAAATATAGAAGATTTCCACTATCATAGAAAACTCTACTACATTCTGCACTGCACATTTAATAAATATCCCACTGTGAAGGAATATTGTAAGGTTTTTAGAGGGGTGGAGAATGTTTAATGTACTCACAGAATCACAGACGAGTGGCAGATGTAGCTCTTTCATGGTAAACCTTAAAACTATAATAGATCTGAAATCAAATAAACATAGCATTTTTTTAACTCTAAGGTGAGTAGGTACTATGGGCTTTGAGGTTTCTGATATTGTTATGAAGACATCTTCTTTTGGCTTTCACCCTCTATCACCAACCAGCCCCAAAATCTTATTGACCTTGTAGTACTGACACCATTTTCTCATAACCTCTAAAACTCTGGCCTAGATCAAATGAAGCAAGAAAAAAGGGCATTTATAACTGGGGTTATGTTCATGTTAATCAGGGATGAACAACATGCTCCATTATTCTGAGTCTCAACATAGCACCTAATTTCCTCTAACATGTTTTTTTCTATTCCAGCCCCAGTGATACTGCAGAATTTATACTTATCATAGGTCTTCAGTATATGGAGTTCAAAATGTAGGCTAAAGCAAGAATGCCAAGCATGTCACCAGTCCACTATTCCATATCCACAGCAGACATTGCTAGTCAATCCATGACATTACCTCCATTGGCTTGGATAGGGCATCAGAATCCTTCTGAACCCAAGGTTGTAGGTAGCACCTACCAAACAATTGATATTTGTGTTTGATTCCAATCCCCTTCTCATTCCTGGGTCAAAGAATGTTAAGTGGATAGCAAGAATCAAAGAAACAGAAGAAAGGGAGTTTTCCCTTTTAAGCAATGCTACTTTCTTTAAGGCATACTCCGACTTCATTTCTTTTCCTTTTTTAGTATAAGAGAAATGCTCTTTAACCAAGAACTCAGTGGAGCAACAGTGCCACCCAATGGCTGGTTGGGTTAGTTTTGCATTTACGTGTTAACCATTTTAAAAGAGAAAACTGTCTTCCACTCATAAAAATAGGAACTGGAATTGGCTGTTAGCTGTTCAAGCTGTTATTCCTGCTTTTTATTTTTTTTTAAATGATAGATATGCAAAAGGTAGGGGCCATCCTGAGAAATGGGAATTGTCTAAAAACAAAACCCTCAGCTTGTTTCTGCTATCAAACAGCTCAACAAAAGAAAAGGTTCCATGTGAATTTACAAATGAACAGGAAGGATTTTTACTTCTTCTTTATAAAGAGGTGGAATAGGAAATAGTTCTCCACCCTCTCCCCCTTGCTGCCCTTTTCCTATTTTTCTAATAAATTATTGTGCTAAACATAGCCTACTAGAAACATTAGAGTAGGTATATGTCTTGCAGCATTTTATATGCAAAAAGGACTGTAAAGGCTATGACAAGTGTTATAAATAGAACTATTATTTAGTTTAAAGGGAAGCAGAATTTACATTTCCCAAATCGGAGACCACTCAAGCTTTGAGATTCAAGTAAGCAAAATAAATCTGAGCTTTTTGCAGTGTGAAATCGAAGCTCTAACTCTATTAATAGAAGAGGTGAGTAATAGATTTCCCTGGTTTGATGGTAGTGGGTTTTTATTACCCAATCTTCGTGATCTGCATAGCTCACCAACCACTTTTGCAATGTGAGGCGACAGGGCGTCCCCAGGCACTGAGGTTGCATGTTGTTAAGTGCTGGGGGTTTTCTCCCTTGGAGGGACTTATTTGAAGATCTAGAGAGCTCCCCACAGGACTTAAGCCCAGGGAAAGGAAAAAGTCTGCTCTTCTTTTTAACTTCCAATCAATCAGAATGTTCACAGAATCTTTCTTTTTTAAAACTACATTGATGTTCTTTTAAAAATTCCAGCACTCAAACAGAATGAGCTGGTGCTGGGTTCAACCGATGTTTTCTTAATGTATAAAGAAGTGGCACACAAATATTTATTACTGTTTGCCAGGGATTGCTATGACTGAGGACTTCATAAAAAATAATATTTCCAGTCTGGCACCCATTTGTTCTTAAAGGGCTTTTGCCTAGGACTTTTTAATTCAAACTTTGTCCTCTCATTTCATTTAGTTTTTATTTTGGTGACTTGGACTGTGTTTTGCTGATAAATATGATGAATTGGAAAAATGACTCTGGCCTCAAAAAAAGAAATTTATAGGTTGAACAGAGCCACATAGCAAATATTTCATGTAAAGACCTAAACTATACCACTAGTGAATCTGAGAAGAATATTCAATTAAGTTCAGGTCTCTTCATTGAGCCCGTAGATAGGAAGTGCAATTATAAGAAGTTCTATGGGTTATTTGAGTATTTTTTAAGTAATTGTAATTTGTTCTTAGAGTGAAGAAATTGTATCAGTAGTTATTTAAGCTGCTATTCACTGCTTTGTAGCAATAGTTCAATGAGAGGCAGGATAATGTGGGGTGTAAGAGTGTGAAATTTTAGATCATCTGACCTATACCTGAATCCCAATAAAGCCAGAAATTATGTGAGTTTGAGTAAATTACTTAACACTACGAACTTCAATTCTCCAATCTGTTAAATGGAAACACCAGTAGCCCAAACCCATAATATAATTATGAGGATTAGTGAGCATTGCTTATGGTGAGAGAAGACAGAGTATTTAGAGACAATAGAACCGAAGTGGCAAGAAAAGCAAGTAGAAAGGAAGACCTGCAACACAGCAACGTTAATAATTTTGGAATACTAGCGCATCTTTAAGCTTAGTGTGTGTGGCTGCAGACTGATGGATTCATACAGCCAGTGGCGGCCTTGACGATCTGTCATTTGGTGACATGGCATTTAGTTTTTGGAATCTGGATACTTCGAGAAGGGGCATATACTTGCCATTTGCCACTGATGGTCTCATCATTTTCTACTGTCTTCACCCCATCTGGATTCTCTCATTTCTCTCTCTGGTCGCTCCTGGCATTGGCACTTTTGACCCCTGGTTGGCAAATAAAAGAAAATAACTGTTTGAAATGAGTCCTGAGATTTCAAATGATCGATTAAATGGCAGAATTCATCTTATGGCTCCTAATTTGATTGGCAGAGAGGTTTCATCCTAAATGCCAGCTCTCTTGATTGGCAGCAATTTCCCCACATGTTGTATTATGGTTTTTGAGGCTTCTGCCAAGTTCAGTGTTATAAAGGGTGAAAAAGAGATAACACTGATCTGTCCTATGCGCTCCTTCACTTGTCCTCATAATACAATCCCGGGAGCATAAATAACATATTATCTTATCTTTTCCTGTGCTGTTCAATATGGCAGTCACTACCCATGTGTGACTACTGACCACTGGAAGTGTGACTAATCCAAGTTCAAATATATTGTATGTATAAAATACATAGCATATTTCAAAGACTTTGTACAGCAAAAAAAGAATGTAAAATATCCCATTAATAACTTTTAATATAGATATGATAAAAAATTTTTATATGTTGGGTTAAATCAAATATATTATGATAATTAATTTTACCTTTTTTTTTTACTTTTTAATGTGGCTGCTAGAAAATTTTAAATTATATGTGTCTCAAATTATATTTCTATTGGATAGCATTAATATATATATGTTTATGATGTAGTAATATTAAAAGTAGTTTCTGAATTCATTTATATTATTTGTGTAATTTTTAATAAACTATAAGATTCCACCAAATTATTATTTTGGTCAAAAAATCAAAAGAGATTTATTTCTTATTAACTCTTGTTTTTTTTTTTGTTGTTGTTGTTGTTTTTTTGAGGCAGGAACTTGCTTTGTTGCCTGGGCTGGAGTGCAGGGCTGTCATCATAGCTCACTGTAACCTCAAACTCCTGAGCTCAAGCGAATTTCCTGCCTCAGTCTCTCAAGTAGCCAAGACTACAGGTGTGCACCACCACACCTGGCTAATTTTTCTATTTTTTTGTAGAGACGGGATCTCATTCTGGCTGGTCTCAAACTCACGGCCTTAAGCGATTATCCCATCTTGGCCTCTCTAAGTGCTGGGATTACAGGCGTGAGCCACTGCACCCGGCCACCTATTAGCTCTTGACAGGAAAAAAGATGAAAATTTTCAGTGTATATGCTCTTGACTTTTGTTCTCAATGAATTTCTCAAAGTGCCTTCTTCACCACACACACACACACACACACACACACACCCCATTGGGAATCACTGCTCTAGAAGTGGGTAAGCAAACTACAGACAATGGAAAAACTCCACCAGCCACATACACATGTTTACAGATTGTCCGTGGCTCCTTTTGCATTACAATGGCTGGGTTGAGCAATTATGACAGAGAGGGTCCCCAAGGGGCTCTCAAAGTCCAAATTATTTACTATCTGGCCCTTGACAGAAAAAGTTTGCTGACCCCTGTTCTTCAACAATAATTCCAAATGGGCTTTCTTAAATTAATCCTCATAACAGACATTTAGGTCAGTTAATAGGTACAAAAAACTGCTTAGGAAGAAGTTTGAATTACCAGTGTTACAAACCAAAGATGCATTCAGAAATAAAACTTTACTTTCTGGCTTCTAAAAATCTTCAAATTGTTTTCTCTGAAGTCATGTTTTGTAAAATGACATCCTAGGGGCAGTGTTAAGAGACTGAGGGTTATTTAAGGCTGCAATGAACCAACATAAAAGAAATTACTTCAGGTCTTCTGCTGTGCTCGAGATTCCACAGAACTTCATGTTTTCCTGACACATTTCCAACCTAAAAGTGGACATCTGAATTCATGGCAAATTACTGAGAATTTCCTTACATAGGTCATAAGCATCCTAAACTTTTGGTTGCTTAGCTAATATGATATTTTTGTAAATTTTGATGAGAAAGTGAGGCTAGGATATTATTACCTTCGTAATTCTTTTTCTCTTTATTTTTTTTCAAAGGAGGGTGAGGGAGGTGCACGGTTGCATGCAAGCCCGCAGTGGGGCCCCATCCCTACCTTTGTCATTATATGTTGTTTCTTTCTTATAAGTTGAATCCAAATCTGGTTTTGAGAATCCAAAATTACAAAAATTTTCTGGCTTGCGGTTTATGAATCATCACACAAAAGACACAGAGCTCCAATATCAAAACTGGCATTATGTTTAGAAAAATAAACTCCAGAGGTTAATAAAGCATTGTGTTTCATCCTTCTAAGATCCAGTTATCCTATTAAAAGTTGCAGATGTTCATTTCCCAATTTTATTAGCTTTCTTCACAATTGGTTAAAAACAGAAAGAGAAGAAATTACAATTCTAATTGTGACTCTACTTAACTAGTTCAAACTGATTTAAGTATGAACATCTGAGAAGCCTGAAAACTCTGCAATCATTTAAAAGTCTATTTGAGCAGTAGATCATAATTCCTGGGAGAAATGGAAAGGTGCTTTATAGTCTAATGCTTCCTTTTGAACTGTATATCACTTTTTCTGTTTAGAATTCATTTGAATGCAGAAATCGAGCTAGGTTCCCTTCATTGGAGACACTCCAAATATTTTGACAGTTATTTGAATACCATATTGACAAGCCCATTATATTTACTGGTCCTAAAACAAATAATTTCCACATATCCTAAGCTTTAAAACTCTTTAGTACAAATTATTAAAAGATTATAAAGTGTTTGTCTGTGCATTTTTAAAGGGAGGGATTTGTGACTTCTTAAAATAGGAAAATATTTGAATAGCAGCTATAATTCTAGTATATTCACAAATCAGTCATTAAAATGCATAGAGCAGAGTTGTTGCAGCTGTATACAGCTTTTATTATTCAGACTGCTAAATGGGTGAAACATATATTTTAATTTAATGTATAATGCACAACTCAGAATGAACCAGAATAATTTCCTCCTCCCATCTCTCTGGTAAGGAGAAGGCAGAGATCCTTCGACAGGCTAGTGATAATTTCTCCTGGACAAGAGCCAGTTGAGATTTATAAAATATGTCAGCATCGCTTCATAAAATATTGCAAGAGCTGACAGAAGTTTAGTCAAAAAACCAATCTATGACCTTTCTGCTTTTTTTATTTATATATTTTCATTGAGGATTTAATTGCTAAGCCTTCAGCTTCGGTTGTCAATTATGGCCCAATGGGAACTTCAGTTCCTATAGAAATTAGCAAACAAAGAGATTTCTTCCATTTCGTTACTATGGGAATAGAAGACTTAGGTGGGTAAAGGGAATTTAAAGACATGACCAAAGGGCCCTACAGAGAATTACTTCCATATTACTAATAGAGGGGAAGAAAAGGTAAAGAAAGGGTGCCTGTTCCCATTTAGCGATCTCAGTAAGTCAGTGAAGGGGTGCTTATAAAAGCAAAAGAAGTTGCATGACATGGCTTCACTCAGGAGGTGATAAGACTCCTCTATTGTGAATAGGCCAGACTGCTGTCTGCAGGACTGTGGCTGGAGTGTACTTCTGTCTACTTAACTGTCAAATTTTCTCTCCTGCTCTCCAGATGTCATCTTGAGCCTCTTACAAAATAAAGCCCCTCCCATTCCTTTTTTTTAGAACAAACATAATTGCATTTAGGGCTTCTCATATCTCTATGAACCCCTGTAGTCTATTTTCTTTGATGAAATGTAAGATTCTCTCAGATATAATTTCTTTCTTTTTCTGAAGGTCTCCAACAAGCTCTCGTTGTAGTTCTAAACTCTTCTTCTGCAAGACAAATCTCAGTGGTAGAGCTTCACTAATTTACTGTGTTTAGTCAGAGACTCTGCAAAATAATTTTCATATGTCTTTTCATGTCTAAAGATTTATACCCACACTTAGTCTCTTAGAAAGGACTGTGCTAAAACTTCATGTCAGTTCTGTTGGCTTTTGGATTTAGTCAATTCATGATGATATCAAGAGGGGATTGTATCAAGAGGGGACTGTATCCTTTCAGAGAGAGGAACAAATTAGGACTGAGGTTAAATGGTCTTAGGAGACTCTGCAGTTGGCTTAA
Source organism: Eulemur rufifrons (assembly GCF_041146395.1). Taxonomy (NCBI): domain Eukaryota; kingdom Metazoa; phylum Chordata; class Mammalia; order Primates; family Lemuridae; genus Eulemur; species Eulemur rufifrons. The sequence goes on from NC_090992.1 coordinate 21,178,747, forward strand.
TTGAATTGCTAAGGCAAACAATAGCCTTCAAAGCTGGGAATGCCTTGGGATTCACTTGCTCTCTTCAGCTGCCACTGGCTTGTGGCTAATGCCTGCTAGAGTCTAGAGATCTGCTTCTATCTTCAATATACCCAGACTCAGCACCAGGGGCCTATGGTATCTCTTCTAGTTTTTGATTATTTTTGTAATCAGTAATCAGTGATATGTCTACATACCTCCCATATTTAGAATGGTTCTGAAATATTCTCAGGATTTATTCATGTTTTATCTACTACTTTATGAAAGGGATTTGTGATGTCCTTATAATAAAGGAGATAAATCGCATAACCTTAATAAAATATAAAAGAGATTCAGGACCACGGAGAGGTAGAACAGGTGAATCTGCTACCTCTTGGAGCTTACAGAGTTGAAATTGGATTCGACACGTGACTTGTTGTTTCTGGCTGACTGAACAAGAGGAACACAAGCCGTGATCCACACCGACTGCTACTTGCCCTCATTCCTAAAATAGATTTACCTTTATTATCCATATCAGCATAACATTGTAGCCCTAGTGCCATCCATGGTAAAAGTCCATAGTTTCATCATAGCAATTTCACTAAAAAAGAAACAAGAAAACAATAGGGAGGTCAGTAAGATCATTCTTACTAATTCATCCTTTCTTATTTATTAGAGAAAAATCTGATCTGAGTCTCTCCTAAGACCACCCCTGACATCTGTATTATTAGTCTCATTCTATTTCTCGGGGAACCTTCTTTATCATTTGGCTAATTTCTATCTTGTGCATCCTGAGCCCCTCTCGCCTCTTTTGTTCTGTTTATAAATCTTACAAGTCTCTTCTCTAATAGGGAAAAGCTTTCTCTCACTCAGCCTCATTTTCAAGCTTACTAGCCCCATCTCTCTGCCTCTTTTGATTGTCAAACCTCTTAAATGAAGACAGCATTCGCACAGACTGCTCATTTGTACTTTCTTACTCTCCTGGATGCTATGACCATAAACTCTCTGACATTTACCTAGAAGACTTCATCAATGACTCCCTGTTTGCCAAACTCAAAACCTCTTCTGGCTTCCTCTCCAGTCTGGGCTCCGGTTCACACTTAAAATATCTCAACTTCTGCCTCCAATCTCTCCTCTTGCCAATGCATTGTCATTATTTCTATCAGAGTTAACTTTCTAAGCAACAGTTGGATTGTATTACCTGGAAATCTTGAGACCTTCTTAGCCTGAGTTTGGCCTTACTTCTAGATAGCTATAACATGCACAGGTACACTGCTAAGCACACGCACACCCACATGTGGCTTTAGCCATTCACAGCCCACTCCACAATGACATTGCTCTGCCCAGAATATCTTTCCTCAGCTTGCCTACATGGCAAATACCTGATTTTTAGCTCTCTCTGACTTCCTTTCTCTTGCTTTGAAAAAGTAATCCTGTTTGCTGCCTAGGCACTTGATTAGATTGCATGACGGTTATTTGATTATATATCTATCTCTTTCCTCCTAAAATGCACACTCATTCAAGGAAGAGAAACTATCTTATTTCTTTTTAAATCTTTGTTATCTTAGTTAATGTCTAATAACTATTTATCAAATTATCATGCTACTCTAATGTTATTATTCTGCTATTGATCCTGAATATGTGTGTTCTTATAGTATTGCCAACTCTCCTTGGCTGTCCAGAACTTGTCATAGGCATATTTTTTTACTATCTATAATCTAACATTGAAATGCAGGCCAGAAATGACAATCATAATATTTTAACAATACTACAATCCATGTTCATTTACTGTGTGACATGTGCAGTGCCCGGTACTAGGCACTTTTCATCCATTACCTCCCTTCTTTATCAAAACAGCCCTATGATGTAGGCATTGCTGTTGCTATTTGCATGTCAGGAAACTAAAGTCTAGAGAACCTAATACTTTGCCCAAGATTCCATAGCTCTTAAATGACAGTGCCCATGTCTGGATTCAAGCAACATCAACCATGTGTGCTTACCCACTTGGATGAAAAGAAGATAGTAATCTCAGAGGACCACTTTATTCTGTTGTACTTTGCCTGCTTATCTGTTTATTTTGTTTTTTAACATGAGCAAGTTAGAGGTGCTTTGGGAAGACAATGTCCAGCTCTTTTTCTGAAGAAAGATGTGAACCCCCATTCAGGCCAAGGGAGAGAGAAAGGTAGTGCCTACAGAAAGGAGGAAGCTTGAGAGCATCTTCAATCTTTATACACACCATGTAAATCCCCCGCACTTGGACTCTAAATGTAAGTGCTAAGACCAGGTTTCAGTTTTAAGTTTGTCTCTTTCTGACCCTGCTAATAAGTTTAGTCTGTGTCTTTTGTACAGTACCTAGTTTGGTGTCAGGATTAATTAAAGTTTGTGCAAATTAATAATAAAGTAGGTAAATCAGAACCTTGAGATTTAAGATCTCTGTTCCATCGTCTTTCCCTCTCAGCCTGATTGAAACCAGGGTCATTATCTTTCTGCAATTAATTCCTTATTCCTGAGGCTTATTCTTGTTATCCCAAGGGATGAACCTTCTGGATGGAGGACCTCATCAAGATGATTAGGTCACACTGCATTTGCCAATTAAACAATAGTTAGTTATTGATTTCTACTGAGAAATGAAAATGATTAGCAGACCCTTTACAGAAAGAGCTATCATTCTAAGAGGTTACCATTTCATAGTTCTATTTCTAGAGAATTACTTGGCATTTTCTTAAGGTCAGATGGGATACCATAGTGCTAACTATTTAAGAAGATAAATCTGTACTTTATCACTATTAGAGAGTGCTTTCAGGGCCATTGTTAAAACTCATCATATAGACACAAATATTAAACTTTTTCATGTATGAATAATGCAATGTTACAGAGAAAAGTATACTATTAATATTATTTCTTCACTATTTGCATTTCTTTATGGCCTCAGTAGCACACGTGCTCTCCCTCTCTCTCCATATATACACACATATGTGTGTGTATATGTGTAAGTATACATATATATGTATGTAGGTGTATATGCATGCATTGTGTATATACTGTCTTTTGTGTAAAAATATTCTATATTCTTAGGACCAAAAGTGTCAAATCAATCTATAGTAAAAATTATTTCTGAATAGATGAACCAGATGAACATAAGTTTGCCTCAATAATAAATGGCTACAGTTAGTACGGCTTCATTTATTTCACCCCTCTCTCTCTTTTTCTCTCTCAATATATACTTCTAGTTTTGCATTTGGAAATAAATAGTTTTGGTTGGATTTAAAGCTCCAAGCAAATAGAACAAAACTGCCAACAAACGTGGTTTACATGACATTGACAGTGTGTGAGGGGATTTGGGGTGACACATGTACATGTACAACTTTTTATAAGGTTACATGTTTATCTTATATACGGTGATAAAAATATTTAAAAAGCACATAGAATTAATGATTTTATAGACGTAAATGCCCAATATAAAGCTAAGTAAAAATTTAACTTATTTGATTTAAGGAAATATTGTAGGTATGGAAAAATTATGAATGCAAAACAAAAATATTAAGAATAGATGTAGGGGTAGAAAACAGATTACATTCAGGAAGAAAGAGTACTAATAATAGTTGATATGCATATGACATTTACAGTACATATATTAGTTTATAAATCCTACCATATCCTTTCAAATATTAGAAACTAAGACTCGGTGACATTGAGATTGCCCAAGTCCACGTAGCTAAAAAGATTGGACTTTAAACCTGTCTGGATCTAAATCCTTATTCTCCCCACTATAAATAGAGAAAACATGCTTGTCCTATTTCTCAAAAGCTTAATGTATTCTTTGTTTAAAAAGCTACAAATATTTTAAAAAGCAAGTATGTACAAGCTGTGGGACTTGCTCAGAAGAGTGGAAAACCATCATAATTTTCCTGAGAATAACACCTAGATTCTGGGAACATTTCTCTCTGTGATATTAAACATCTGAGCAATTTTTCTCAGAGTGTGATATCCTAGCAAGATTAAAGATGCTTGTTCATTGAATTATTAGAAAAGAAACTATTCTCATTCTTTTGAAATGAAGATACACTTCCCAAATTCAGAGGCAGAATATAGGCCATATGTATAGATGGGGTCTTTACGCTGTGACTCACATTGGGCACTGTACGCTGCCTGCTACCCAAACGAGGAACAAATGATGGCTCTTGTTTCTAAGACCCTCATCAACTTGCTGTGAATTTAAAAATGTAAATCACCTGCAAAAATGCATATTAATTTGCTGAAAGGAATGATTCAGACCATGTACATTCTACTTTTTAGTGAACAGAAAGCAATGTTAGCCAAAGTATTTGGGCAAACACTTTAGAGAAGGAATCTTTATAGTTTGGAGGGGACATAGCGTATATAGTATTGCCATCATGAACTTGGGTATCATCATTATAACAACAATAATAGCAGTCAACCTGGGTTTATATCCCAGTTGGCCTCCATAGTAAACATCTGTGGTTACTGCCACCCTGTGCCCATTCTTCTGGTAATAGCTTCCCATTTTGCTCTGAAAATCACCCTACCATTATTCTAAGTCCCATGTTTGGAGGCAAGGGCTCATCTGACCCCACCTCCAGGGGGAAGGTGAGTGACTCAGGCCTAAACCTCTAAGAATATTCTAGCTTGTGAACATCTAGGATGGCTATGTGATGGTAATTTGTCTAATCAGAGCCAGCCCCAGTACTTTCTTGGAAACTGCTAAGAACAAAGGTAATCACTGTCACTGAGGATGATGAGTAAAGCCTCTAGTTCTTGCTGCCAGCAGCCATCATACCCCCACAAGGGAAGTTGTCCGAGAATGGAGCCAACACTTAGGGAAGCGAAGATGGGCAGTATAGAGGAGCCAAGTTCTAATGAACATTCATGTGAGCTCCTTGAATCCAGTCATATCTGAAGTTGGCAGTGACCCCTGAATTTTTGATTATATGAATCAATAAGTCAATCCCCCCATTTTTTTCTTCCATCAATTTAAGTTTGGTTTTTATTACTTGCAACCAAGAGTGCTGACTAATATAGCTAATTACCATTGGCAGGTCCTTAGACAAGTGATCTACCCCTTAAGGTGTTTATGAGGGGTTTTTGTAAAATACTACATGTAAAAGACTCAGCACAGGCCCCCAGCACAATTTATTATCCTCTGCCAGGCAAAGTATTTGCTGAAGAATAAATAATAAGCTGCACAGAGAGTTCAGAAAGCCTTATTTGAATGCCAAACAGAAGTCCAAGAGAAGAAGAGGCCAGCAAGTGTGATAACCTTGCTCTCTCCAGCAGATCCTCTCAATTTTCAGGTCTAAAGAAACCAGTTTGGAGTCTAAAGTGACAAGGCTAAGAACAGGGAGGAGAAATAGGTTAGGTCACGTCCATTTATGTCAATCACTTTCACATTTCAAGGTATAGTATTTCAAATGAAAAGCCTTAGACATATAAAGGAAACAAAATAGGTCACTTGGGCCACAGTGAGTCTTTCAGGAAAACCTGTTCTGGCACAATCAGGCTAAACTAAACTGCATTGTATAAAGCTATCATATGACTTGAGAATAACATCAATGGAAGTAATTTGGAGCTTTTTGTTGTAGTTCTGTGGCCTATTTTTTACACTTCTCTATTGTAGGGAGAAATTAATAATGACACAAATTATTTTAATTATTTCCTCCTAGTGCATTAATTTGATAATCAACAATTTAAATAATGTGCCTGCATTAAAATGTTATTATATTTACAGATATTTTTGAAGTTCTGTAGAATTTAAAGTGTGTTCTTAGGTGTTTATTCTCAGTAAACAAGGTCAGTCCCACCATGTGTGCCAAACAGCACAATCAGTATAGTGGGGCTGGAGTAAAAGAATGAAAATTCACTTATGCATTTTGGAATCCAGATCTAAGGTGTACATTTGAAGTGAAATTCAAAATTATTATAATCTAGCTTTTTTTGGTATTTCTTTTGTGATTTCTTTTTTAAAAAGTAGATATGGCCTCTTTGTTTATAGATATGTAATTCAATTAGGAAAATTTAAAACTCTATGTTTATACCAACAAAGTCAATCAGTAAATTAAACAGCTGTCTTTTCCTATTGCATTCTAGGACAGTGATTCTTAGAAATTGTTCCATGAGATGCCAATAGTATTCTTTTTAAAGTTCTATTTCAAAAAGGATTGGGAAATAAATTTTTTATGGATAGTTTTTGATTTTGATTTTTTGGCAAACTTTTCTGAATATTTCATATGATTAAGGACTTGTGACTCTCCAGAAAAGAGATATATTAACAGTATATTCCAAATTTATGTGACCATAGAATCTTTTTTCTCAAAGTATTTCACAGGAGTGGTGTTCCACATATCATACTTTGGGAAATGTACTAGCAACTAATACTTTTATTTCCCTGCCAACTGAATCATAAAACTGACTTTGCACCGAAGGCTGCATATACTTTATAGTTCTTGCACTTTTATTTGCCTTCTAAATCATAGAAACAAATTCTTTCCTTGCTTCAAATCTTTCTGAAACAATTTTGTATCAGCTTTCATAATTTTGTTCATCCACAGTATTTTACAATCTGTGTAAATAGAATTCTAAGCAAAGAAATAGTAATTAGGGGCATAAAGGAAGAAAACCATGTTTTCAAATAAAACATTCTCGGAGCTTCAGGTTTAAATAAAATTGACTATCCCAGGTTTGAATTAAGGGATTAAGTTACTAATAAAAAAATGAAATGCAGAATTTTAAAAAGTCACATGACAAAACTGAATGCCCATTTACCATGAATCCTTATATAAAATATCAGTTTATTAAATATGAAGATGAATTATGATTCCTCATTAAGTTGCTCAAAATCACAATTTTAGAAGTCACAAGTAAACTAAGTGTATGCTAATGTATTGAAGAGCAGTCAAGTTACTTACAGAAGCACATTTCTCAGATCAATCTTAAGATGTCACACTTTTGGAAAGGATTGAATTAATATTTTCCTGAAAGATACTCAAATGAAATGTGAATAATGAAACATATGTTTTAGGATTATAGCCTCCCTCTCCTAGGCTTGCTCAGTGTTTCTATAAAAATCAAGAGCTTTCTATCTGAATCATAACAGAGCAATCACTATATGGACCAGCTAACTCCTGTTCATGCTCATCTTGGGAACTATGGAAAAATTCCTGGGTTTTCTAAAGACTTCTTTCATTTTTTTTTCTGTCTAGAAAGAATTACAATTCATGAATTCTCAGGTTGCAAACTGTACCTGAAATTAAAATCAATAGGGGAGAAGGAGAGGAGAGAGAAAGAGAATGATTTGAAGAGAACTCTCTTCTCCCCAACCTCATTTAAAATATGTAACTACATCTCTCGTTCTAGTATAATACCAGTAATAGAACTATAATTTTTCATAATTTTAATAAATTTAACATAACTACTTCCTGTTCTGTATTCAACATAATAGGGACGAAGATGGCTAGATGGATAAATAGATGGACAGGTAGATACCTCAAAAATGAATCTATTATTCTATTAATTTTAATGAATTACATTATCTGGAATAAAATCTGTGGGGCAAGGACAGAAATTTCATATTCTGTTATTGTGTAACAACTTTCTCAGAAGACTTCAAAAAATTTGTAATCTTTGCATTTTGAGGTCCATTTTTTAAACAGCACACTGAAGGTAAAACACATCTGCAATACCAAGACACTGTATGACATGCCAAAAGTTTAATTAGTTATTTGTCCATCAAATGCCTGCCAGTCAAATGTACTGATTTTTTATTCACTTATTTTAAATTGTTGGCTCCTTAAACCTTATTTTTATATCCTGTTTACTTGACATTAACTCGCCTATATTTAATAATGTAAAAAGCAGACAACATTCACTGGGAATTGAGTTCCTGTCCTAAAACATAACTCAAATCCAGTCAAATACACAGGAATATGCTTCTAAAATATCCCAGTGGTCAACAATACCAACATCCTAGTTGTCATGAAATGGAGGCACAATTCAGATTTTGTTACTTAAAGTTAACAGCCTCAATCTAAGGATCTCTAAAGAGCTCTAAGCCTCAGAAGCTTCTCTCTCCTTCTGGAGTTCAACTGACACACAGCCTCAGCAAGCTGAGAGATAATTGCCCAAGGTCACTCATGAGCAGCAGTAGGGAAAATCAAATCCAGGGGTTGCATGATCTTATAAATGTTTTCATCTCAAGAACACTGAGGAAAAAAATGTTTTGCAATACGCCAGTCCTCAAGTGTATTTATTATTTCAATTTAATAATCATCCACCTAGTAAGAATCCAAAAGGCCAAATGAAAATAAATGATACTTATTAGTGAATAATGGTTTGTTCCAGTCTCTGGGCCTGAAATAAAGTAACCTCATCAAAAGATAAATACCAGCACTGGCCCTTAACAGTCAACAGGTAATGGTAAATAGGAACAAATGGAAAGAAACAAGAAAAATAGCTGAGAAAGTTGGGAGATTGATTTTCTTATATGAACAATATATTCCATTTTTTCCAGCTCTTTGATTGGCTAGCACAATTACATTAAATATAAGAATGTCTTTTCAATAGAATTTTGGTCCATTTAGATTATAGATGGGGCCTCACACAGGAAGAAAAAAAGTGAAAAGTTTCTGATAGACATAACAAGTTCTGGGAATGAAAAATGACATTTTTTTAAAATAAATCCTTAACTTTACTTATTTATTTATTTATTTATTTGAGACAGAATCTTGCTCTGTTGCTTGGGCCGGAGTACAGTGGTGTCATCATAGCTCACTGCAACCTCAAACACCTGAGCTCAGCGATTCTCCTGCCTCTGCCTCCCTAGGAGCTGGGACTACAGAGGGGCATGGCAGTTGGGCACTGCCACAAGGTCTCGCTCTTGCTCAAGCTGGTCTCGAACTCCTGGCCTCAAGTGATCCTCCCTCCTCAGCCTCCCAGAGTGCTAGGATTACAGGCGAGCTGTGGCTGCTATCCCTAAATCCTTAACAGCGCCTGCTCCCCAGTGGTCTTCTCTGACCCGAGGTGGCCCTCCACGTCATCATGGCTGTCGGCCTCACTACTGTCACTGCCAGAATCTTCCATGCCTAAGAACACAGTCTCTTCACTGCGAGAGAGGCCAGAATCCCTGCAGTCTCTGTGGCTGGGAGCTGAAGCTAAGAGAGAGGGCTCCCCCCGCCGCCCAGCCCCCACATGCCTCCCATACCCGCTGCACACCGGCTCTGACCCCCACCGAAAATTGACATTTTTCCATTTCTATAGCTGTTACATGATCTTAGACCTAGCATTAGTTTGGCTGCCTCGTAACCCTCTCAGAGAAGTTGCTTTCATGCAGTAAGTTCCATGTATCTTTAGAGAAATGTCTATAACAGATTTCTAATAGACATCCTGAGGTCTTGTTTAGGATGTTTCTAGTTATGATTACCGTGTAGCTGAGGAAAAAGATGGATTTCATTTACAGATACATGATTATCTTGTAGAGGCCAAGGTCAGAAAATAAGGCTGATCTTCATAAAGATTTAGAACCAGGAGCCAGAAATTAGTTATCATTGTGGCATCTTTTCTCTTCCTCCCTCATGTAGCCTGTGTCTCCTCCTAGAATTACCTGATTTTCTCCATGAAATGGCTCTTTCTCTGATATGTACCTCCTCCCTAATCACCCACAAAGTAAAACCTGCCCAAAAAACCAGTGGCAATTCTAGAGGTTATATCATTTCCTAAGTCCTGATTCATATCTACAGTAGACATTAAACCCACTGATAGGACTTTATTCAATTAAGTGAACTACTGGAAAAGTCAGATATAGTAGGGAATTTAAATATATACATGTAATTTATAATATAAATTATATCCATATAATATATAGTAATAAATATATAATTAATTAAAATATGTACTATAAATGTATATAAATACTCTTAATCACATTAACTTTTGGAGTAAAACTGATTATATGTATATCATGCAACCAGTTTTGATAGAGGGTCTTGAACTTGGAGAGGAGGGGTGAGGCATGATTTGTACCTTGCCCAGGTAGGGGCTGGCTCACCTGTAGGGAATGTTGAGGCAGAGATGGGGCCAAGGGCAACAATGGGGCAAGAATACAGTCTGATTTTAAGCTAGTTGTCATTGTTTCTCTGGCTAGCTGGCCAGCAATCTGTGAGTGACATTGTGGGGGCCTCCCAGACACATATCTCTGGCATGAGAGCATCTGTTCTAGCTCTTTTCCTCCTTTGGTGCCCCAAGAAGGCAACCCATCTCACACTCTTACTTCTGAGGCCATTCTCCTTGCAAGAGAATCTTTTCAGTGCAGTTTTCCAAAATTGCTCAAGTCTAACCATTATCCACATTGCTACTCAACACACCCTTGATTAACAGGATGCAGTTAGAAATGACATTCCACAACCTTCAACGCTGGTTCCTTGGAAAAAGTTTGGGAAGATGGCTGACCAGAGACACCACCTGCCAAAGCATCACAGTAGGAAGGGAAGGTTTTATATGAAAGAGAAAAAAACAAACAGATAAACATAGATCAGGTGTAGTTCTGAGGGAAAGGGGCCAGAATCTGTGGAGGACTCCACGGGAAGAAATTGCAGAGAAGCAGAAGGAGGAGCAAGATATCAGCAGAGATCAACTCCCAAGAGGCTTGAAGTTCAGTGAAGAGGACAGGTGGAGCAGTTTGTTTCTCCCACCCTCACATCTCTGACAGTCAGCCGGCTTCTGAGCTGCTAGAGAGACTTTTTAACCCTCACGAGCCCAAAAGCTGTTGCTGCCAGAGAACTGCAAGCTTCCTGTGGATAAAGTATTTAATACCAGGCTCCCAGTCTTCCCATCACCATAGACCTGAACCAAGACGGTAGGTGCCATATTGCTTCTTTACCCATCATGCTCCTTTGTCCAACCCAAGGGGTTTCAGCCTCTCAGTTTTTGGCTTGCTCATTCCCATGCAAACATTTTCCAACAGTAGCCCAGACTGCAGGAGCCACAGGGGTCCAGTGGGCCCCAGGGGATCTGTGTGACCCTAGAGCCTGGACATTCCAGGTGGACTGAGATGACCAGAGTGCTAGCTTTCCTCCATTCAGACACTTTTCCTACCCCTCCCACTCCCCACAGCAGCTAAGAGAGACATTTGAGCCACCACACCAAGGCTTCTACAGAGAGAGGAACTCAAACCGTTTCTTCTTACAGTCCTGCAGCGGACTAAGGCGTTATCAGACTATGAGCTCACTGCTCACCAGCCCTCCTTGTTGCCTGGCAGCTCCATCACAGCAGGGCACACCCAAAATGGAGGGTCAGCAAACCTGCTGGAGCAACTCATATGCAACTCAAGACCAGTACACTTCTCCCTGCCATTGTCAGCAATTGACCTTCAGGGACCTGGGGGCAGGCCTGCAGGCCAGATCCTGTATCTCTAGGACTTGATTGTGTTGCTTGATGGCATGGAGGGGAGATTTGTGAATTAATCTTGAGAGGTAGGGGAGCCTTCGTGGGCAGAACTGAGAGGAGAGTGCAATGTGGGCCCCAGGTGTGGCAAGTTGCAGAGAACTCCTTCCCCCCACAGGATGGCTGTGCTCTCAGCCCAGGCCAGGATCCTGGGCGGTGAAGTTCCCCAGCCTGGAACACTAATGTGAGGACTTAGCCAGCTTGAGCTCCTGCCTGCTCGCAGATATTGAAGGGGAACCACAGAGCAGGCAAGTGAGGAGAAGAGTGAAATCCACTCCTGATAGCCAGATTGTGAATCTCAGATGGCCCCATCTCCACAAGCAGGCTTTGAGTGGGGCCACTTAAGCCCCTCCCTGGAAACTTTCCAAAGAAGCTGGGTACAGACTTTTGAGCCCTGCTGAAACAGCTACATAGCCAACTTTTGTGGAGCCTGAAGGCAGGGTCACCCAAGCCAGCCCTGCCCAGACTCACTCCCCCAACCCTCTCTGCTATGGCAGAGAATAGGGACTCACCTGGAAGTTCCAGGACCCTACCCACCATGTAGGGCATTTGAATGCTTCTCCTGAGGGACTAGAGCCAGTCACAGGTCCCAAAAACAACACTGCAGCTTGTGCCTTCCAGCAAGCACCACCTACCTACAGTGAGGTCAATTTGCACACCCTTTACCGCACCTGTTGATTCAATCACAGAGGGTGTGGTTGATTATCACCAACGAACACCACCTGCTGTTTCAGAGATTAAACTGGGCATGCCAATACAATTCATAGTTTAAAAGACCACAAGACTGGGGAAAGAGAAATGATTTCAAAGACCTCCATCCTCCCTCATCAAAGAGAGGCAGGGAATCTGCCCACATTCATAGATCACCACTGCTACAGCCTACAAACAACTGGCACCTGAGAAAACCACCAGACCAAGGATATCTATAATCAAGGCATCCATCCAGAAACTAGGGCACCACCAAAGCACCCAGAAGCGAAGCCAAAGGATCTTAACCAACATAAGCTACAAGCCACAACCATACAAGTGAAGGGGCAGGAAAAAGCCCCATCAAATAAAAGAAAACCCAAAAGTAATAAGCAACAGCTGCTGCAGATGAGAAGGAATTAGTGAAAGAACTCCGGAAGTATGAAAAATCAAAGTGAAAGGACATCCCCAATCCTAGCACTCTGGGAGGCCGAGGCGGGTGGATTGCTCAAGGTCAGGAGTTCGAAACCAGCCTGAGCGAGACCCCGTCTCTACTAAAAATAGAAAGACATTATATGGACAACTAAAAAAATCTATATAGAAAAAATTAGCCGGGCATAGTGGCGCATGCCTGTAGTCCCAGCTACTCGGGAGGCTGAGGCAGTAGGATCGCTTAAGCCGAGGAGTCTGAGGTTGCTGTGAGCTAAGCTGACGCCACGGCACTCACTCTAGCCTGGGCAACAAAGTGAGACTCTGTCTCAACAAAAAAAAAAAAAAAAAAGAAAGGACATCCCCAAAAGGGAACATCCACTCTCTAGCAATAGACATCAACAAAAATGAAAATATTGAAATGACAAATAAAGAATTCCAAGTATGAAAAAGAATTTTTATGAAGACGACCCCTATGGCAATCATGGCAACAACAAAAAATAAATAAATGGGACTTGATTAAATTAAAAAGCTTCCATACAGCCAAGGAAATAATCAACAGAGCAAATAGACAACCTACAGAATGGAAGAAAATATTTGCAAGCTATACATCAAATAAAGGGCTAATAACCAGAATCTACAAAGCACTCAAGAAAATCAGCAAGAAAAAAAAATCAAACAACTCCTTTAAAAATTAGGCAAAAGATATGAACAGAAGCTTTTCAAAAGAAGATAGACAAAATGTTGACCATTTTTTCATAAACAGATGAAAAAAGGTCAACATCACTAATCATTAGGAAAATGCAAATTAAAACCATAATGACATATAATCTTACCCCAGTTACAATGGCTTTTATTAAAAAGTCCAAAAAGAATAGATGCTGGTGTGGAGGCAGAGAGAAAGGAATTCTTATACACTCTTGGTGGGACTGCAAATTAGCACAATCCCTATAGAAAGCAGTATGGAGATTCCTCAAAGAACTAGAAGTAGACCTACCATTCAATCCATCAATTCTACTACTGGGTATTTACCTAAAGGAAAAGAAGTCATTTTATCAAAAACACACCTGTACTCAAATATTTATTGCGGCACAACTCACAATTGCAAAGATGTGAAATCAACCCAAGTGCCCATGAGTGGATTCATGAGTGGATTAACAAAATGTGGTGTATGTAACACACGCACACCATGGAATACTACTCAGCCATGCAGAAAGATGCCTTAATACCTTTTGCAGCAACCTGGATGGAACTGGAGACCATTATCCTAAGTGAAATATCTAAAGAATGGAAAAACAAACAACACATGTACTCACCATTAAATTGGAACTAACCAATAAGTACACATGTGCATAGTGGGAAGTATAACTGAGTGGAAATCAAGCAAGGGGAGAGGGGAGATGGGGATGGGCAAAAACCTCCCTGATGTGTACAGTGAACACTAACTGGGTGACGAGCACACTTATACCCTGACTCAAGCGTTACAAAAGTGATTCTTGTAACCAAAAACATTTGTATGCCCCTTCCCCATAATACTTTGAAATATAATAAAAAAGAAACACTGATTCATTAGGGGCCTTCAGCTTCTGCCTGAGCCTCCTAGAATGCTTGCTCTGGGAGAAGCCAGCTGCCACATAAGAAGTTCAATTACTCTGACATAGCCGTGTTGCGAGGAAGTCCATGCTAGACATCTAGAGAGAGCTTGAGAAGAAAAAACCAGATGCCTGATGAGTTCCAACCATTCCATCCTAGTAGGACTTGTGAGTTAAAAAGACTTCATGAACATTCTAGACACAGACATAACATAGAAAAGAACCAAGGAATCCAGCCAATCGCAATTATTGAAGCACTTGGCATGTGGTCACAACTGAGCCACCCCAGCTGAAACTCCCATTATCATGGAGGAGAGACAAGTCATACCAACATCCACAAAATCATGAGCAGGGTAAATGTTTGTTGCTTATACCACTCAGTTTTAGGGTGCTTGTTACACAGCCATAGATAACCAGAACTATTATACAACCCTCACGTTCAAACTTTTGTTCAGCTAATTTCAGATGTTTACATATATTTTTGTAGTGGCTGAAGTTGCCTCAGTAATAATTGATATGTAATGTTATTTTGCTAAAAATAATCTTATTGCAGCTAAATTAGAATCTGTTTGCTATCATACTGTCTTAGTTTTAAAATATACCTGCAAACTATGTGATCTTGTGCAAGTAACATTAACTCTTCTAGATTTTATTTTACTTGTTTTTCAAATGAAATAACTTCAGCCATTTCATGGCACTCCATGGGAATTCAATAAAATAAAATGTAGAAAATGCTTTTCACAGTTTCTGGCACATCATCGGTACTTAACAAATAGTAGCTCTTTGGAATGATAGTATTAATATATTTTCATTTTCATTACTGTCCTTCATAAAAGCCAGATGTGCACAAATACCTAAAGGAACTATTTCTGACACAATAAAAAATAAATTTGCATTTAAAGGAGTAAAATCTGTGGAGAAATTAGATTCTTGCATCTGCTTTCAGACCATTTCAAATAAGCTTGCAAAATTCTGTCAGTCATTCCCAAGTACGTCTGCCTGTTCTACCAGGAAGAAATCGCTTAACATTTTGAAGTTATCCCATCCTTACTTGAGACATTTGTGAAAAAAAAAAAATCTCCACATATACAAGGAGAAAGTAAACAAGAATAAATCATAGAAATTTAACCTGCCACATATGTAATAAAAAGAGAAAAATTGTGGGGGAGGGAAAGAAGAATATCACAAATATTTCAATCAGATTAGCATCGAGCATAAGTTAGACAGGACTGGGAAGATAATTACTTGCCTAGAAAAGCAATTAAATTAAGGATTTGTCTTTTTTTTCCCCCTCTTTCTTTCTTTTTTTTTTTTTTTAATAGCACATGCTGCTGTTAGAAAGAAATCATAAAAACATGAATTCAGATAATATGATATTTTAAGATTTACTTTTCTGGAACAAATTCCTATAAATATAGAAATACGAATGCTGAGTGTGAACGTAAAGCTATGCATAATCAAATACTCCCGTGGAACTAAGTCCATCCTCACGCAGCCATCCCATTTCACTAGACCTTGATGGGATATTATTATTTTACCTGCCCATAATAAAATGATTCTTTTGAAACAAGTATTATCTTCCAACAGTTCCTTCTGTTTTATTGGAAAAGCAGAGTCTGTGAATCCTTTCTTGATAACTTTAGGCGATTCGTCTGGACTGATTATTCGTTTTACTTGAGTCCTTCTTCAAGAGGGTGTCAAGGACTTTTATTTTTGTCATAGAAACCATTAATTTGCATTTGAAGGATGGGAAGAGGGGAATAAAGTCTTCAACTAATTATAATCAGTGGCTACATCTCTATGTCGAAGCCCGTGCAGTCACAAAGGATCGTGTTTTCATCAAAATTGTGGAGAATTTTCATTACTCTCTTCCACATCTCATTTTTCATCATTTCCTATCTTACTTTTATATGTGAAACACGCTTGGCCTTTCAAATAGTCAATATTCTAATTCTCTCTATTATAATTAATTGCTCACTTCTTCCTTCCCTTTATCTTTCTTTGTTGTCTTACTTTTCTAATCATGAGAAAAAGCACAGGACAAAGATGGGTGTGAGAAAGGTGAGACATGAATATGTTATATTTTCTAATTTGTACTGCAACAGAAAGTAAGAAAGATATATTCACTGAATATCTCTAAAGAAACAATAGGCATAGTATAAGTAGTTGGTATTTGAAATCACAATTAGCTTTTATATCTATTATATCTTTGAAAGAAATCTATGTTTCTTTCTGCTAAAAGATAAAGCAGACTCTGTGAAATATCAAAATAAAATTGCAAAAGCAAGTCATCTATAAATACGAAAAAAGAAAACTGAAAACAATACAAAAAAATAATGCAACAGGGAACAGAAGCTAGTTATACAATCTCCTGTAGAGGAAGAGAGCTGAGTCTATAGTGGTAATAAATACTTATTATAAAAAAAAGTGTTCACAACAAAACAGGTTCAAATTTCAAAGGGCAAAAAATATAGAAAAAAAATCATCCATGACAGAAAAAACAAATACATTAATATATTAATATGACATAAGATTTGTTGAAGCAGCTCATATTAAAAAAAATACTTTAAAAATCACAAACATCCATTTAAAGTTACTCAGACTATCCTGAAGTCAACCCAGAACCTCTATTTTATATTTTTATATATATACAGAAATATTCTGGATCACAGTAGAATTTAATTTTTTGACATTCTTAAAGAGAAAAGAGTAAGTGCAATGTGATTGTTTAATTAAATTACAAAAATCAAAACACAACAAAATTCAAGTGAATTTCTGAATGTAAAAATAGGTAACATTTTAGGGTTGAGTCCATATAATAAATCATCCATCAATATCAGCATACATTTTTATCAGAAATATACCAAAAGAGACTTTGGATCTCATATTTGATGATGCTGGTAAAATACTCTTTAACTGTGATATCTGCTCTAGGAATATGCTAATAGCATTTGACCAACTGGCTGTGTGTTTTACAGGCTCATTTTCATTAAACGAAATTTTTTAAAAAATCACTTTTGCCTCTCTTAGTACTGTAAAGAGTCCCACTAAACATCCACAAGCAAAACAACAACTACAAGAAAAGACATATTCAGACATTGATTGATTTCTTATCTTCGGAATTAGTTTGGCAAAGCCAACAACCAATGAACGAGAGGACTATTGCACTAATGGATACTTCAACTGTTTCCCTTGGAAATGGCAATGAGACTAATAATAGCATGCAATAACAATAATGAATCTTATTAGCTTTTCATGATGATCGTGATGGTGTTGATGATGATGATTACTCTACATTGAAAATAAGATTACAACAAAGAATATTATGCAAGATGTTCTCTGGAATTATAAATGAAATATGTTCTCTTCCATATGTGCAACGTTTCTTCCAAACAACATGCAAGGTAGCACTATTTCTCTGGTACAGAATAACAGAAAGATCATCCCAACCACCCCAATTAAATTTGGGGTATCATCACTGTGAAACTATATACTAGAAGCCCACATATATATGTTCTTTTCCCATATCTGCAATATTATTACTTATCTGTAAGTCAGTGAGGAGTCCTCTTGCCCATCATGCACAGAGAAATCACCTAATATCTGACAATGGATTAAGCCATCCTTAAAATTTGACTTTTTCAGGGTAAAATTAAGTATGCATAATTTTTGCCCTAGAAGTTGAATTTATATCAAAAACATCTAATTTTTAAAGGTCCTAATGTGTATTAATATTGCTCACCTCATGCCATTACATTTGTTTAAAAATAGCAATCCTCTATTTTCAGTAAAATTGATGTCAACCATGCAATCCCCTTAATTGTAATAACCACATAAAACAGCAGGTGGTTTTAGGTCATTGTCATTCCAAGCACTGTTAAAAGTACTGATAGAAGTTTCTGTTTCAGTAGCATTAAGTTATTGTCTTCTAACAGAACCTGTACTGTGCATGATTATAGCAGTCTTTAATGTTATGAAACTCTGTAGAGCATTATATATGCATACATATATTTTTAATATATATACATATTTATTACATATATATATATATATATATCTCCTCCCATCTTGACTGACTGAAACTTCAAAATAGAGAAGATATAGAAGAAAGTAAGATTAGTTTAACAGTTTGGGTAATCAATGTCTAGTGTGTCATCTAAATCTTAGCCAATATATTTAATATCTCCTCCTATTAAATGCAACCATTTAATGTAATTAATTGTAGCTTTCCTTATGATCACGCAAAATTCTTTCCCCCCACCAAAAAAAATCCATCCTCAACCATTATATGCATCTTTCAAAATGGGATATAATGGGACTTGTCTGTCTTTCTCACACATCAGAAGAAGGTCATCCAGTTTAAAAAGAAATATTGGACCTTGCCCAGGGTAAATAATTATTTCTTCATCCAAAAAATGTCTCTAGGGTACCATTTATGCACCAAGCACTTGGTTCTTCTAGAACTCACCCCAATAAAGGCTTATAAACATTTCTTTGATATTTGGAGGTGCCCTGTAGTCAATGCGTACCCTTAACAGAAGTGTGAGCCTCTTTTAGGTAGTGAATGGAAAAAGGTAAAAAGTAGTGATGCAAAATGATTTGGACCAGGAGCCAGTAAAAATGGCCTCAAATCCTGCCTATGTCTCAAGCTTGTGATCTTGGGCACTTCACTAAACCTACTTGGGCCTCAACTTCCTCATTTGTTAAGTTAGTGAGTGATGAAGATGGCCCCTCAACATTGAATTATACCATGTTTTCTTTTAATCACTCTCATGCCATCTTATCTATGATTCTAATATAAACATTATTCAATTAATGATTAATATAATACATTTCCAATGATTTTACATTTTCTATTCCTTCTTTTGCTCACCATTTTGTCTGATGACCATATATTTACCTCCTAAAGCACTTTTTTTTACCATACGTATACCTGTGGTTCTTAAAATCCTTCAGGTAAAATTTCTCTGATGGAAGCCAAGGATTCTTTCCCAAGAAAGATGCACATGTCCATACAGACATACAATTTTTCTCATTATTTTCAGAATGGGTAAGCACATGCCCCATTTAAGGAGTTCAGCTGTTACTTGGCTCTAGCCAATGGTTATTAGGCAAAATGTTGGTACACACAATTTTAAAAACTTGCTTATTTTAAAAAAAGAACTCAGAAATAAAGTTTTTTAAATATGAAATCTCCTAATTTTAAAATCTTACCAATAATTTAAAAAATGAATACTCCATGTGGACCAAATGCAACCCATTTTTTGAGACAAATTATAGCTCATGGAGTGTATTTCAAGCAATTTGAAATCCTAGCTTTAAGGCTTCTAGTGTATTCTAATTGATGCCCAAGGACTGTTTTCACTTTGCATTCTGAGATGCACTAGCATGAACTGCAGAAGGTTGCAACCACCTAACCACTTAGCAGATTGGCAGTTAGCCCAACCCACTCATTTTACATGTAGGAAAGCTGAAACCTAAAGAATTAAAATACCTTTCCCAAGGTCAGGTGGCAAGGTGGCAACAAAACTGGGACAAGAATCCAAGTCTCCCACTTGCTAGTAAAATTTCTTTTCCTCTGTTATCTTATACTCTTTCTCCTCATTTTTCCAGTATGTCCCTGATAGAAAAATTCCATGCTTTCAAATTACAAACATAATTTTCTCATATATGGAGTTGCTTTTCCTTAGGATCATGCTGTACTTTAATCTTGTTTTCTTAATTTATTATAAAATTGAATATGTAATAAGAAATTATACATAATTTATAATAAAATTATATGCAGTCTCAGATATAGATTAGAGATAGAGACGCATAAAATATGAGGTTTTTAACAACGTGAGCTCTCTTCACAAAATTTTTAATTCTTTATATACAAGACAATTCCTCTCTCATGTTCCCCATTGTTATGAACAACATCTTTCCCCTTCCTAAATTCTTTGCCTAAAATATGTGGTTACTCCCTCTTGGGCACTGTTCAAATCACAGTGGAAGAATACTAATCTTGACAGCTCAGAAAAAAACACTTGGATAAGTCAAAATTGATCCATTCTTTTAGATGCCTTGTCATTTTCAACCAGTAATTTGAATTTGCCTTCTCAAATACAGACCACTATGAAAAACACAAGGGGCTGATGGTTGTCAAAAAATTGGAGGAAGTATTTTAATAAAAATAGCATGGCAACAAGATATAATCTTTATTTTTTTTCTTTTAAAAAGTGTGGCTGCATTTGGTATTTTTTAAGCTTCAGTTATTGAAACGTTACAGGAAAAAATGTATACATGGGTCCTTTTCATAGTATTGCTCAGCAACAATAAAAATTAATCTTTAGTAGAAATGCAAATGAATATCTTTGGGAACATTCAATGTATTTGAATCATTTTTAACCTAATTAAATCATATTCTCAAACCTAGGGAATCCAAGAACTGTATTCCAATTCTTCTCTTCTCCTCTTAGAAAGTACTGAGTCAGAGGATGAAAACTAGGAGTCCACAAGCCAGATCTGTCCTGTACACATTTTTGTATGTCATATACGCATAAACACACACATACATGCATAGATAGATTAATATATTGTTTGCAATTATTTGTGAGATTATTGTTGAAATTGCTAAGGTGCCTACTTTGAAAATCAGGAGATTTTACATACACACTGGCTTCTGACTTCTCTTAAATAACTAGAAAATATGGAAACAATCTAAGTCATCCCTCTCCCTTTAAACGGAGTGAACACTTCGACTTTTCTACATTCCCTGTCATTCTTCCTTGTGTCTCCAACACTGAGCCCATTTAATAACTGCCTTGTACCCAAACCTCATCATTCATTTAACTTTTGGGACATTTGTAGGGATTTATAATTGTGAATTTTTTTTTGCTTTAATGAATGTTGTGTATGCTTTGCTAAAAAGATAGTGATTGGCAGTGTGTATACAACTCCAAAGTAACCAGTCATTTCAATGTAGAAAAGTAAGCGTTCACATCAAAATCAAATGCTTCACGTAATACCACTTAAATGAATTTCCCAATCAATTCAATCCAAGTGGTAGTGTTGGAAAATAATTCTCTTGGGTCTCTGGCATCTCTGCACATCTGTGAGTAAGGCACTGATTTCCTTCTTGTTCTGGAAAATTGTCTCAAAGACATTTGGATAGTGAACAGCCTTGGGAAATAGAGATGGTATCTCCCACCAAAGCAAGCAACAGACAGGCTTTTCCATTCGAAAAGATTTGGTGATGGCTACACTCAAAGCCCAGACTTCACTGCTATGCAATGTATCCATGTAACAAAATTGCACTTGTACCCGCTAAATCTATAAAAATGAAAATAATAAAATAAAAGATTTGGGTTCCCTCAGCACAAGTTTCTCTTTTACAAAGAAACTCACGGTGTGTGGAGACATCAATCTGGGCCCTTCTGTGCTGTCCCTCCTATCTTCTGCCAACAACATGAAACTATTGCAGGCCAACCTGTTACCCTAGACCCGGGTAAAACTTCAGGTCTCTCATAGCTTTTGACAAGGAACCTCAGTTACTAATTTTTATGAATTAATTGAATGCTTGGAGTTAACTCTAATCTAAATCATACCATATGATTTCAAATGCACTCACCCCTTTATTCTTATGTCCACATAAGAAAAATGATTTATGAACCTCCTGCAGGTGTTTGGAATGTTCTGGCTAAATTGTTCGTGATCAGGATATTGATACTGTAGAGGTGATGTGCTGTGACTATGAACACAAGCCTTCCAAGGAAATAGACTAGATTTTAATTACTGGTTCCCTTGCTTATTAGCCATGTGGACTTTGGACGTTGCTTCACTTTCTTGAGTCTCAGTTTCCTCATCTGTGAAACAGGGCAATAATTCATATAATATAATGCTGTTATAAGTATTCAATTCAATGTTTGTAAACTTTATCAACAAGAATTTTTTTTTTTTTTTTTGAGACAGAGTCTCACTCTGTTGCCCAGGCTAGCGTGAGTGCCGTGGCGTCAGCCTAGCTCACAGCAACCTCAAAGTCCTGGGCTCAAGCAATCCTCTTGCCTCAGCCTCCTGAGTAGCTGGGACTACAAGCATGCGCCACCATGCCTGGCTAATTTTTTCTATATATATATTTAGCTGTCTATATAATTTCTTTCTATTTTTAGTAGAGATGGGGTCTCGCTCTTGCTCAGGCTGGTCTTGAACTCCTGAGCTCAAATGATCCGCCCACCTCGGCCTCCCAGAGTGCTAGGATTACAGGCGTGAGCCACCGCGCCCGGCCAAGAATTTTTCTTTAATAATTCATGTAGTGGGATAATTTGTTGATAAGTTGTTTCTTGCTAGTATAGATTTACTAAGAAGGAAAGAATTAGAATGCTTAAATTTTTCTCTCCATCGCTCTTTCCCTCTCTCTTCTCTTCAATATTCAGAATAGTCAGGCCTATACTCACAAATTCTAGGTTTTTCTTATTCCTAGAAGGTATTTTTTTTTTTTAATTATTTCTAAAAGGTCAAGAAATCAAACCCCAACAGGCCTTTAATCCCATGGCAACAGAATGTACACTTGGGGAATTGAAGATTAAGGAGTTGAAGAATCAATTCTAGGTGTGTTGAATTTGGTGAGATTTGACGCTGTGAGTGGTGGAGCTCTGTACCAGAATAGAAACCATGTTCTTAAGGTGGCAGAATATTGGTAGGATAAGCCTCTGGGGTTTATCCTACAGGAAGTGGTGCACCGATAGAGTACCCTACCCTTAAATGTCCACCTGGGCCTGGGGGAAAGAGCAGTTGCCAAATACTCGAATGTGGATTAAAATATGGCCGTTCTTATTTTGCATGCACTACACATGGGAGAAGAAAGATTACCAAGGGAAAATGGCTACTGACTTCTGGCCCAGTTTTGAAAGCGAAGTCATCAACTTAGATTGTTGTGATTTGCCAAAATTTGTAAAGGTGGTGTTTATTTTATGAAGATCATAATAGAGCAATTTGAACCTGTTTAGCTAAGTGCCTAGAAAATAGTATGTGCTCAATAAGTTGGAGCTTTTATTGGTGTTATTATTCTAATCAATATAGGCCATTCTTATTTAAAGTTCTCAATGTTATGACACAAATCTTTATTCTTCTCAGACTCTTGGGACAATAAATGTTTCTAAGAGGTCATCAAGACTAACCTTTTATTCAAGGTAGCAACTATTTGTGAACTTCTCTGACAGATGATTAGGTACCTTTTTCCAGAATTCACTGACATGACCTTCACAAATTTTATTAAGTATTCTTTGTGAAATTCCTATCCACCTGCTTTAAATTTTTTCTAGAATAATTTTCATAAGGTAAACATACCAAATTCCCAGATAAAGATCATTTTTATGACTATACTTTGTCCTAAAGAATGTTGAATAGTTATAGCTATAAAACAAGAAATACATAGGAACAATTAATATTAACTCTCTCATTAAATTATTTGTACAGGACATTGAATTTAACGTGTAGCAGATGTATATCTATTCTTATTGTTAATGTTGCATATTCATATTTGAGTTTTTACATATATAAAATTTGGATTCTCTCTAAATGTAACATTGACTATAAAGAATTAAGAAAGTCTGATGAATTACACAATAGAGTAGAATAGAATATCATTGTTATCTTAGCAGATCATCTTAGATGTCAGCTAAGGTAAATCTCAATAATAATTGAGGATAAATAGCAATGCATCAGGGAAAGTCAAAAGAAGAAAATAATCTATTTTAAAATTTTATGAGTTCCCCCCAAAGTATTCTGTGATATGAATCTAATTCAAACTTAATTGGGTACAAGACTTCAGTATAACTTATAGGCATGTTGGAAATGTAGTATGGAGTACAAAGGCTCACATCTTAAGGGTATAGGTGACAGATCCTATCTACCCTGTGCCCAGAGTGTGAAAGGAGTAATATTTAAAACTGAGGGAAGCAGAAATCATTTGCAGCACACTAAATTAATTTGCAGTCTCTGCTGAGACCCTTCGAACTCATTCTCCTGGGGAAAAGCTTAAATTATAGGTGGCGTATTCTCTGTACAATGAACCTAAGTTATTAAAAGCGCTAACTAATCTTATCATCCACTTATTGTTAGCCAAATTGTGAAATTCATTATACTATTTTCCCACAGAAAATTTTCAAGCAATTCAGCCAAATGAATTTATTTCAATTCAGAAGCATTTATTGAGTGCCTATTTTTACTCTTGCTGAAACATTGTGGTGAATGCACAGCTGCATAAGACTTAGTCCTCCTCTTTTTTCACCTTCAAGTTTTCATCTCATAGAGGGACTGTTGATAGGGGCACAAAATACTTACACTAGAAGGTATAATAGGAAAAGGGCCCATTATTTAAGAAACTATAGGTTTCTCCAGGACAAAGTCTTGGTCTCATGCATCAACACGTTGTCTACTTTAAGCATGAGGTCCAACTTGTCCATTGAATAAATGATTTAAAAAGTGGAGAAAAGAAAGATGGATCAAAGTTGGATATAAAATGAAAACCACAGGAAATATTTCTAGACGTCACTGAGGGAGAAATACAAAAAGTACTTGAGCTAGGTTTTTGAAGGATGAAGAAGATTTTGACAGACAGTTATTGAAGGAAAGAATATTTAAAAACAGAATTCAGCATGAGCAAGTTTATAAATATGAGAAAGAACAAAGCTAAATTCAGTGAAGAGCAGGGAGCATCTTTGACTGTAAAAGTTTAGGAGTAGCTAGAAAGATACCTCTGGGAAGTAGCATGTGAAGATTTCACCTGACAGTGGGCCAGGTGGAAAGCATGGTTTCATTTATGTTTTTATTTTTGTCTGACCAGCATTTACCTTATTCTGATGAGAGCTCACTGATAAGACTGGGAATATTATCTCTTTTCTACATTTATTTGAAATTGTCTGAGGTATAGTCTATGTTCAGTACCATGCCCAGGTCATACGAATTGTTATGTATATATATGTAATTAAATATGTAATTACCAATCAGATCAAGGTATCTAGAACCTTGGAAGACCTCTTATACCATTTGTCTATGAATGCTCCATCAAAGGAGATCAGTATTCTCTCCTTTATTACCATGTATTAGTTTTGCCAGTTTCTGAGTATCACATAAATGCAATCTTGCTTCTTCAACTTAACATATATCTATGAGCTTCATCCATGCTGCTGTATGTGGCAGCAGTTCATTCTTTTTTCTTTGCCCTGTAGTATTCCACTGTATAAATACGTCATTGTAGTATGCCATTATAATCATACTTATTTATCCATTTCATGTTAGGAGAACATTTTGGTTGTTTTCAGTTTGAATAAATCCAGTTAAGTAGGGATTTTTGTTAGGAATAAAATCTTCTTACATAGAGCAACCATATATACCACAATTTACCTTGATCCCAGTCAACACATATTTTTCTGGATTAATTGTTAATAGCCCCCCACCTTTGACTCTTAAAAAGTGATACGGTTTGTATGATAAATTACCTGGTAATCCTATATAACAATCAGATTATACAGTTAACAAATTTAGTATTTTCTGAAATGAAAGATTAAGAATAACCATCACAATAGCAGCAGTTCACTGGATCTATAAAAGTTAAATTAATTAGAAGAGCCTCGAAGAATTCCAGTACTGTATAGTGATCTTAAGTAGTTCATTATTACTGTGGAGAATGGGCAGTGATTTATTCAAGAATAACTTTAGAACTTCATTAGGTACATTACTAAAATTAACTTCTTAAGATCGTATGAGAACAGAACATAAGAACAATAAAATAAAAATAAAAAATTACAGCAAGAGCTACTGAACAAGTTTTTATCCAAAAACACTTTTTTTTGAGAATTTCTGTGGGAGGGTAACATGTTTAATTTTATCTCTCAGTGGCCTATTCATTTCATACATACACAGTCTAACACCAAGAGAACAGAACCCACATCACAAAATTTCACTGAAGCCATTAGCAACATCTATACATTTATTTTTTCTTCCTCTTATAAAACTTTATATGCTTTGAAACATATCATGACGGGACTTGATTTGGCCATTTCCATTTTATTCAGTGCATTTATTATTGATGCTTTTTTAAATTATTGATTGTGCTATTTATTTAATATTCCCAAGAGTTAAATATTAATAAAAGAATGTTTCCCTTAAGTAACTCAAATTTAACTCCATCTTCATCTCTCCTCTAAGCACTAATTTAATCAATGATTGCCACATACATTATACATTTCACTCATCACCAATGAACTGTGCATTGAAATACCTGTTTTTAATTTCTTCCTGAATATATTCTATATCCTAGACCTCAAACCTAAGTGTTGATGATTTTTACTGTTATATAAGAGTGTCATAGATATAATCTGTTACTATTAAAATCCTGTTATTAAGGATTACTTTTCAATCAGTTTTTGAAATTTAGCCAATACACACTAGAAGGCATGAAAAATTGGCAAATGGTAAAAGCTTGATGTTCTTATTTAACAAGGTGTTAGTGTGCATTCATACTACAGGTATTAAATGGATTTAGTGCCTCAAAGGAGTGCTTGAAAGAGGCTGTAGATAGAAGCAAGAAGACTAGCTGGACAGAAAATTATGAATGATGTCTTCCTAACTGTTCTATGATAAAATAAAAAAGAATTTGGAAATGTCTTTTAAACAACAATGGAAGAGAAAAATACTTTTTTTGATTCAAATAATCCATTATTACAAAAGTTACTCCATGAATTTGTAGAAATCCAACAAGAAAAATGGAGGAAAGATTTGCAAAAATAACAACAAATATTTCTATTCTCTCTTTGTTAGAGATATTCCTTCCTGAAAATATATCTTCTAAAGGATGAATTTACCTTTACCATAGTTATGGTAAAATATGATATTCATAGATAAAATAGATAATATTCCATATTATTTGCTTATACATTTATTACAATGATTATTTTGAGATCATTTTTAATTCTTTTTTATTTCATTGAAGCTCTTTTCTCTCTTGCAACAAAAAATTAACTATTTTTCTGGAAGCTCAAACTTTAAGGAATCAAAACATATAATTTGGTTATTGCCAGATTTTATTGTATATAGTGATAAAGTTTGTTTCCTTGTAGCCTTTTACTAAATAAGTAATGTGCCTCTGTTCTGCATTCTGAATTTCATTAAATGTCATTCTGACAAGCACTCTTTTAAGTTAATCAAATTAGTCAGGCTTGCAACAAAGGATTTTGAAAATGAATTTTAGCCCGCATCTTAAGCCATTCTCTCCAAAAAAACTGCACATTGCAATGATCCAAATGCTGAGATTTTGTGGGACATATTTAGACTCTTTCACTAAATATAAATTTGCAGGCCTCATCTCTTAATTTCAAATAATAGTATTTCTAGACTTGTTAACAGATATTAGAAAACACTGCAAAACTTGACCATGCTTCTTCATAGAGAATTCCCTAACATAAGATAACTAAACTAAACACTACCTCTGTTGAAAACATCAAAAAATCATGGATAGTCTTCATCTATGAATTCTTTACCTTAGACAGTCAAACGTGCTTTTGGCCATTCCCAGACCTCTCCTTGTGCCCTCTTTGGAAAAGATTCCAGTCATTCCTGATGTTTATTGACCTCAGTAGTCAAAATCTTCTGACCAACCCATGACACACCTGCATTTTCTTCACAAAAAATGGCTTTTTTTTTCTTTAAGAACATCAAAAAATTTCCCCAAAACTTTATGCAATGTTTCTAGTAAAGCACACATTTAATGATAAACAACATTAAAACAATGGAAAATAGAACTGCCATACATTGCTGGGGGGAATATAAAATGGGGCAACCACTTTGGAAAATGGTCTGATATTTTCTGAAAAAGTTAAAATGAGTTACCATATGACCCAGCAATTCCAACCCAGGTATATACCTGGGAGAAATAAAAACATGCATCCATACAAAAACTTGTACATGAATGCAGCTGTAATTATAATACGTAAAAAGACAGAAACAACCTCAATTCATCTTAAGCATCAGTGTTCACAGTTAATACTCGGTTTTCCCTGGGTTAGTTTTAGTCATTGAGAAGTAAGAGGAAGTTCCTGAGAGGGGCTTCCAAGATAGCTTTCGAGTAGGGGCAGAGTCACTTGGCATTCCGTTTTGGCCCTTTGTTCTTCACTCTTCCCCTTTACTGCTTGTCTAGAAGGTAGACATCATATCTGAGAAAGCAGCAGCCGTCGGGGCATGAGGAAGCACATCACGAGCCAAGGACGCCAAAGGAGGAAGATAACAGGATATCTTATGACACCATGTAGCAAATGAATTAGCCCTGGACACTGTAACTATAACTAAATCTCAACTGATTAAGCCCCTGTTTTGTAGGTTTTATGTTTGCTTAGAGCAGAGCACATTTTAATAATTTCCTTTTCTGATATTAGCTGAAGATAATGATTAGACCAATCTGTATGTTTTTTGATTAGTACACAAAAGTATCAGCAAATGTTAACTACTAATATTATTAGCAGGAGTTCTTTCAAAAACCTTAAGAGACACCTCTGAGATACCTAGTTTCTGAGGCAAGACATGAGTGGGGCAGAGACATGAATATGTGAACTCAAATATAGATATATATATTATAGCTATTTAGTCTGATAAAATCTGATTGGTTTCTAGTTACACCTTTTTTTAGCTAGGAAAGGCTTCTGCATTATAAACCTAACCTTGGAGCTATTGCCATTTTCCCGTGGTCTCGAAGAAGTCAATAAGTAATTGATAAATTTTCTGTCACTGTGGGCAATTAATAGGAGTTATACAGCATCGGTTACATCAATTTTCCTGTATCTGAGGAGCAAAAAATTGATTTCACAAGCTTACTGGTGCATATTGATTCAATGCCTATCCCTAGGCCATTTCTATTTAACGCTTTTGTGCAGTCATTGAGAAAAATCTCAGGACTGTCAAATAAAATCTACTTCTGTGGAGTTTTTATCTATTACTCTGCTTTGCAAGTATTTTGGGTATCAGTAATGCACTTTCAAGTTGGGAGATGTGGTTATTCTCTCTCTTCAAATGTTTTCATATTTGGAAAATAAGAATAGGAATAGCTAAAATTATTATTCATTGAAGTCTAAAATCTCTGATGACACATTTGAAAAGGTATTAGAAGTATGTGTTTTTTGAAAAAGAATAGGATTTGTGTGTTTTAAGCCTCTCTCATGGGTTTCAATAACTTGTTTGAGATAAAGGAAGACAAATATATTTCCAACACTTTATTTTGGAGGGTACTCTACTTTCTTATCTTCCTAGGAAGGCCTGAGGTAGAAAATAGTAACATTCAAAGAGAAGGAAAACATCTGACTATAGTAATAATAAACCTTAAAAGCAAATCCAGACGTGTGTTTACACAAATAATTCCCTGTCAACAAATATAGATGAAACATCAATGCAGATCAGGTACTTTCCAGGTCTTAGAAATAATACAGTGAGCAAGACAGATAAGACCGTTTTCCTCATATAGCCTACATTCAAGAGGAGTATAGATTGACGAAAACAGGAAGATAGAAAAAAATAATAAACCAATAAACAGTATAATTTCAGATAGTGTTCATGCTGTCAGGAATAATCTAGCAACAGATGAGAGAGTAGGTGGTGTAACTGGGAATTTGCCGTCAACATAGGGTGGTCAAAAATTCTTTTCAGAAGAGGTGAAATTTGTGCTAAAACCTGAACAATAAGGAGAAAAAAGCTGTACAAAACCTGGATGTAGACAGTCTAGAAAGAATAGCCTGTGCGAAAGCCCTAAGTCAGTAAAAAAACTTGAGTTGCTTAAAGACCAGATGGAAAAGCTAGTGGCTGGAATGAGCAAGGAGTGAATGGTGGAGGGTGAGGGAAGATCGGTCAACAGAAGCCAGATCACGAAAATCTGCATACTTAACAGACCTCAGTAAAAACGTATGGGTTTTATTTTATATGACATGAGTGGTGACTGCAGGGCTCTAGGCGTGGGGGTTTCAGAACACGTCTCATGTTTTGCTTCTTCAATCCCAATGTCCTTCATTAATCCTATATTTCATAGAAATTAGTTACGATTATAAAAAACAATAAAGAATGTAATTGTTATAATTCCTCAAAATTCAAAAATGGTTAATTTTTTTTTTCTGTAAAACACTGGTTTTCAACTGGGGGTGCTTTTGCCTCCCCAGGAACATTGGCAATATCTGGAGACATTTTTGGTTGTCATCATTCCAGGGTGCTACCAGTATCTAGTAGGTAGAGGCCAGTGATGCTTTTGAACAATACATAGCCACCCCCACAAAATCACCTTATTTAGTCCAAATGTCCATAGTGCCAAAGCTGAGAAATGTTGCTTATTATAAAGGAACTTAAACAATAGAATTTGAAAGATACTGACATTTCTAATATATAAGAAATAATTTTTATTTGACTTGTTGGTCCTTTCATTTACTCAATGTTCCAATATCTCCCCTTTAAGTAAATATATAAATATATACATAGAAATAGAACAAAAGCAAAACAATTAATTCTTGATGCCATAGACTGAATTGTATCCCCCTAAAATTCATGTGTTGAAGCCCTAAACCCACATGTGATTATATCTGGAGATAGGGTCTTTAGGCGATAACTAAGGTTATGTGAGGTCATAATGGTGAGTCCCTAATCTGACAGAACTATGGTCATATAAGAGGAGGAAGAGAGAAAGAGAGAGAATGAAATCCCTCCTAACATGTGAGGACACAGTTAGGAGGTAGCTGTCTGCAGGCCAGGAAGAAAGCCCTTCCCAGAAACCAAACCCTCTTGGACCTTGATTTGAACTTCCCAGCCTCCAGAGCTGTGAGAAAATAGATTTTAGTGTAAATCCACCCAGTGTATGTATTTTTTATGGCAGGCTGAGCAGACTAAGACACTTGGATATGAGCTTTCCAAACAGTGATCACTACAGAGGGAAAGGATAGCTTAAGAAAGTATCACTGACTTCTGTGATGCACTTCAAAGTCATAGAACTTCCAATCCAATGCTGATCAAATATATTACAT
This sequence comes from Eulemur rufifrons, assembly GCF_041146395.1. NCBI lineage: Eukaryota > Metazoa > Chordata > Mammalia > Primates > Lemuridae > Eulemur > Eulemur rufifrons. Next base: position 21,209,927 of record NC_090992.1, read on the forward strand.
TCAACTTGATGGACAACAAGAAAATGTTTTCCAAACTTTCCCTTGTGGTAGCAAATATACAGGATTCCAACATCCCTTGACTTATTACCAGCACCCTCCTGAGATCAGTTACCTAGCAGATGACTAGGCAAACATTCAAAACATATGGCCACATTCCATAAAATAGCAGTCATGCTATGTATATTTCCATTTCAGAACAACCACATTTATAGCGTGGAATTTATTCTCTAATTGAAATTTATTATCATTTCATCCTGAGACATTTTTCGTGGATATAAAAGTATTTTATGTTTCAGCAATTGCAATTTTATTCTTCATAATTAATAACACAATTGCTGTGTATTTCTCATTTTTGATGCATTACAAGAGTCTTGACAGTTGGAGGAATTTGCAAAAATGTGTTATGTTGTGTTGCTTAATATAATACCTTATTGTGGAAACTGACTTGTCTCCAAGGCAGTTCCATTTGCCACATTACAATAAGACAGTAAGTTACTTTGACAGGGAAACAGGAAAAGGAAGGCTATACTTATAAATATAAATAAGAGCCCAGACAAGAGAGAATTTTAAATTAATCCATAACTTACATGATGATTGAGAATCCTGATCATCATAAGCATAAAACTCAAACACAAGGCTATTTTCTTTTTCCTCTGATATCTTTATGAACATAATCAGAACTTTGATACAGTCTTTGCTAGCCAATATCATAAACAGTGTTAATGTTTATGAATACATATGACTCATTTCCATTTTTAGCATTTACATCTCCCTGAAAATAAATGCCCTGTAATTCTGCTCAACTTAAATATTTTTAAAACTCTACCAGAACCTGTTCTGCTCTGTAAAAATAATAAAATAAGCTTATTTCATGATTATGTGTAATTATTCAAGTGTAAAATATTTATAAAATTGATTGTAATATATGACTATTTTCTTCAACATGTATTCCAAGACATAAGGAAGGTGAGGGCAGCAAAATGTTGCTCATGATGGAGATTTATTAAATTGAAATATTAGAAAATTAAATAATTTTCAGGCCAAGGGAAACAAAGTATTCCACTTTCCTGATGAATTGTTACAGTGTTAAAGCTGATCAATTTTGTTTTGTGAATATTCCCACACAATATTATTTAATCATCTTTACCTTGTAAAAAAAATAAAAACTTTAGTTTCTGCTTCTCTTCCTCTCTCAAAAAGAGAAAGAGAGAGAAGAAAGATAAGTAAAAGGAGGAGGAGGAGAAGAAGGAAGAGGAGCAGGAAGAAAAGTAGAAGAAAGGAAAAAGGAAAGGAAAGGAAAGGAGAGAAGAAAGGGAAAAACATTGGGAGCTGGGAAGAAAACCTTGGACATAGCTTAGAACTCACCTAAAAAAAAACAACAACAACAACAACAAAAAAAAAAAAAACAAGAACCAGGTTTCAGATTTCTTCAGGAGTAAGAAAAAAATATTAGGGATATCATAAAGTCAAACTGAAGTCAGACCTTCCCTTTCAGTAATGACCGTCGCACCACATGGTTTGTCAAATTTCACAGCCCCGTGGAAGGAAAGATTACATTAGTCAGAATCAGATTTGTGCCCTACTGGGCCAATCTGCTTGGGAATCTGATAAACCAGGTCTGGGCACTCAGCTTCAGGTAGTTTGGACATCATAATAAGATCTGGTCTGCTTATCCATGGCAGTTTTTGAATACCTTACATTGCTGCACAACATGTCATTCTTTAAAGATAAAGAAAGAATACCTTCCAGCAATCATCTTTCATCAGTCATTTGGGGCTCAGTAGAAATTAGGTTCAATTTGCCAGGGCCTGGTGTGAATGTTCCTTTGTAAACATACCTGGGCTTCATGCTGCTTTGTTATGTGGCTACTTGCATGATTTATAGACCCAACACTTGGGCCAGGATTGTAGGAAATCTATGCCCAATGTCTACATTTTGTTCTTTCATTTGGCTGAACATTTACTTTAAAGAGGTGATCTTAATAATACTATGTTTCCACTTTTCTTTAAATTGTTTTTTGTGTTTAAATAAATATTTAGCACAAAAGAAAAAAAAGAAATTTATTCTCCTCTCTACATTTTTAAACTACTCTTCTCTCCTTAGTCCCCAAGCCAAGAAAAAAGAAAAATTTCACTTCTTCATGTCACATGTTGAGTGTTTTAACCACAGATTAATTTTTGATCTTCATACTACAGGTCCCCTTAGTGAACAATGTGCATCTTTGCATAGGGCATTATATTCTTCCCAGCATCCCATGTATACATTTCAAATGATTTGTTCTCTTTTAAAAGTAAAAGTTCTGGAGCCCATTGCCAAACCATTATGAATTAGAAGAGAAAGTAGCATTTTTTGTAGGACAAATGAATCTAGAGATCTAAAGTAGAGCATGAGGACTATAGTTAGTAATATTATACTATATACTAGAAATTTACTGCGGGAGATTTTAGCTTCTCTTACCACACACAAAAAAAGTAATTATATGAGGTGATGGACATATGAATTAGCTTGACTGTAGTAATCATTGCACTATATTTGTCAAAATATAATGTTGTATCCCTTAAATATAAAGAATAAAAAAGAAAAAATTAGAGGAGGAGCTCCAAAAATGTATGCATAGAGTATTTTTAAAATTGAGGTACTGCTAAAGTATATATATTTATATATATTAAATACATACAATTATGTATTATTTATATTATTGATTACCTTCATTATTACATAATCATAACTTTAAAGCCAAATGCAGTAAGGAGTAAAGACAAAATTATGACTATCATTGATATTTTTACCAATCATAAAATTTATAGTCAATGTCTTTGCATGTGCTCTACCCCTCCCAACTTAAAGGAAATGTTCTAGCACTTATTACTGTTTTAATTTCATCTTAAGAAACCATCTAAAAAACTAAATAATGCAAATAAATGTACCTTCACTGGTAGAATTCCTGGCATTCCCAAGATGATAGTAGTGAAGATATAGTTCTTATCAGTAAGAACTTCATATCATCTCAACTCAAACTATATAAATTAAACATCCACCAACAAATGTAATGTTGAATCAAGTTATCAAAATGTATTTATACATTCTAGACTTTTGTCTGGTACACTGTTAATGAGACAAGTAAAATAAATTACTGACATCTGGCTATCGATATATCAACTCACATAAATACTAATATATAAAAAATCAAAGGAAGAAAGTGGAATACATTGTTCCTTTAATCCTGATTTTCCTTTGAGATATAAAAAGTGTTAAACCACCTTAAAGACAAATATAATATGTAACAAGAGCCAAACTGTTAGACTTTCTCCAGACATCTGCCACCATGACACTTTTTATAAAGAAGCAGCAAAAATAGTAGCATTGGCAAAATCAAGTTTCCTAAAACACCATCCCTGTTTTTTTTAAAAAAAAAAAAGAATTTCTCATTACTCTCTTCCCAGATAATGAAAACATCACCACTGTGGCACGTTTCTGCAAGATTCCAGGTAAGTGGAAAGATCAGTTTTAAACGCACAACTCCATTTCAGAGCAACTGCTCATTTAGTATCCCTCTGAACAAAGAATGGCACATGACATGATTTCTTTCCACTTTGCCTGCTAGTCCCTTTGAAGGGTTGCAGTTGACATTCCATGACAAATCACCTTCCTTAAGGTTTTTCACATATCACCTACTGCAGGCAAGGTTTAAGTCTGTAGAGGAGTATCACCCTCGACCAAACCAAAAATGTACTTTCCAGGAATCCTGACAGCCTTCCCAAAACCTGAGCCCTGTGCAGCTGGCTTCCTTGGGGGAGGCCTTTAAAATAGACAGAAAATAACTTCGTTCCCCTATCTCACAAAAGAACCCAGTAAAGTCTGTCAACTATATTTACTGGAGTTTTCTCATAGCAGGAAAATATATATTAAAATATGAATTTACTATACGCTAATTATTTTTCCTTTGTAGAAAATGAATTAAAATTAGTTAAAATGATAGAATCCTAACACTATTTCTATACAGTCAGTGAAATAAAATATCAAGGTAAATATATACCTCTAGAAAAGAGAGATATATGAGGCATCAATTTTGCATATGCATGCTGGAAGAAGTTAAGGAAATACCGTAATTTAAACGTTCTCTCCAATTGCAAATTTGGAATGTACGAGCAGTCAGTGATATAAATATAATCTTTCTAGAGTTTTTGTTGTTATTTTTAACAGTGTTCCTCATATTCTTCATAATATGTGGATCAACCAACCTGGTTCCTAAACAGTTCTGTAAAAGTACCCCCTCGGTCCAGCAATTCCTCGTCTACATAACATGGATGCCTTGGGTGATTTTGTGGGTTTAAAAAAATAAAGTGACTGAATATTTTAGGTACAAATAGGCATTCACCAAGAAAGTCAATAAGGTCCTTAGAAATATAACAGAAGGTTTCTGCCAAGATTTCCATTGGCCCCACCCTCTAAGTAGGCAAGAAAAATCCGTACCATAGAGAGTTCCCAGTCTCTGCAGCCTTCTCCCATTTACCACGTGGCTTGATCATCTGTCATAACTTTCCCAAACCAATCTCTCTTATTTGTATGTGGAAAAGAGGCATTCCCTAAGGAAATATACAAAAATGAGGTGTTTTATGGGTGCAGTCAGCACGTAACATGACTTATGGCAACCATCTGAAATGTAACAATTTTGCATTTTCTAAGTCCATTTGCTATACCCCTGCTTTAATACTCTGGAGACATAACCAAGACCCTAAATGTTTCATTGTGTCCGAAAGACACTAAGAGATGAACTTTTTATAAAGTATTAAGTTTCCCTGGGCGTATCTGTTGCTTCCAGGTAAACATAAGTATGATGGTCATCAATATAGTAGTGATGGAAATGCCCTGAATGTCTCAGTTGCAATTAAAATAAATAAAAGGATGCCAGGAGTTACATATAACCGGCATTAGCCTCTGGGGTAAACCACTGTCAAGCTTTGCCTGGTATAGTTTTATCCTATGTACCTCAGTCTTTGGAAGGATAATTATATAGAATAAAGATGGTTTTTAAAAAGCAGCTGTTATTGGTAAAGTATCCACATTTCAAATATATTTAATAATAGACAGATTTAGCTACATTAAAATAATGAAATGTTATCTCGATAACATCCTAGCTGGTTGTCTTACCTCTGAGAACTTCATTATGTAATTATTAAATTAAACTTCCTAATGCTTAGGATATACTACTTCCTACGTGGGGTATTTTAATGCCTCCTTACTAAACACTGGATAAAGTCCAATCTCCTGGCCTAGAACTCAAGAACCCCACCTGCCTCTCTAAACTTAACTCCCACGGCTGTGCTAGATAAATCCTCTCAGTCAAATGCTTCTAATTATTGCTGCAAGAACAAGATGTCAACATTCCCTCAGGAACTTTGCTCACACCATTCTTTCTGCATTTTTGCTTGTATCTTTTGCACTTAGAAGGGTCGCCCTTTCTTCAAGTCTTTCACAGATGGTGTCAGAGTTTGGTGATGGTAAGAGTATCAGCTTCTCAATACACAGAGCTATTCTTATTACCTACCAGTTGCTGTGCTTGGAATATCTTCACTGTATCAGAATTTCATCCTCCATTAATATTTAATGGACATCAAATTTTAGAAAATCATTTCTAATTCTCATGAATTTCATTCATTCAGTCCACATATATTCATCAAGTGCCTATGGTGTAGAAACATCATGTTTACAGAAGCTGACATGGGCCTTGCCCCCATGAAGAACATTCTGGAGGGTGGGGGCAACAACTAAACTATGAATCAGTTATCATAATGATCCCATTTCAAAGGTGGGTAAACTGAGGCTTAAAAATGAGAAATTACTTAGCTACTCCACAAACTAAGCACAGTTGGGCTTTGTTGTCCAATTTTTACTTGTTCTCTCACTTTGAAGTCTAACTCCATTATCTAAATTCTAATGGTGCATGTGCATGCACCATTTATTCAACACTTACTGTATGTGTTTTGCATCGATACTTAAATTTACATGTGCATCCTTTCTTTCCAAATAAAGTATTAAAGCCCTTGAAAATAATGATCTCATGAGATATCTTTTGTATTCTTGAGGCCCAAGGCAGTGGCCGATCTGAAATCAGATATGCATTAATCTTGATGGTGATATGAATAGTCTCTCATTTGAAGTTATATCTCATTAGGTATTATAATAAGCCATAGTGATATTTAACCTTTAGAAAGCATGAAGACTATCTACCTAGATACATTGCCAAATAATTTCATATGCTGTATTTTAAAGCATATCAATTATGTTTTCATGCATATCAAATTATTACAATATGAAAATTAATAAAGAAATAAGACTATTCTCTCATCCACAGACTTTACTCAAGATTTCACCAATTGTCCCAATAATTTTGATAACAAAAGAAAATCCAAGCCCATACCTTATTATGCAGTTGTCATGTCACTTTAGTCTCTTTTAATCTGAATAGTTATTAAAACGTTATATTTCATGACCCTGAAATTTTTAAAGAGTAGCATCTAATTAGTTTGTAGACTGTCTCTCAATTTGGATTTGTGTGATATTTCCTCATTATTAGGTTCAACTTATGCACTTCTGGCAGAATCCTCTCTAAGGGAATGGGATAATGCAAAGTTTCTCTTAAAGTACCATATCAGGAGGTACACATTACTGGTTAGTGCTGGAACTGGGACTAATGGGTTAAAGTGGTGTCTGCCAGGATTCTCCCATGAAAAAGTTAACATTTAATATTTCACTCTTTGAAAGTGATTAGTATCTTATGAAAAGGTAAGTTGAGACAATATAAATATTCTGTTACTCTAAACTTTCACCCACTGGTTTTTATATCCATTAAAATTTCTTGCCTGAATCAATTATGGCAGTGGCCAAATGGTAATTTTCTAATTCCATCATTATTTGTACATTGATTAGTTGTTTGAAGAAAGCAAACTGAGAAGAGATTTATTTTTTATTTGTTTGTTAGTTGTATCCATTTGGATTTATGGGTTCATACTCAGTAAGTTAAAATTCTTTACTATCACTCTCTTATCTTTAGTTAAATTGTCCCAGATTTGGCTAGTGGTTGTCTCTTCAAAATTGTTCCTGTGTCCTTTGGAAATAACAATTATTTTTTGAGTACACCTTACTTTTTGCCACATGACATTCCAGGTTCATCTTGTCTTTTCCCTGTCCCAGACCTAGAATAAAACATTTCTTCAAAGAGCCCTGGTTCTTTTTAGTGGAGACTGGTATTTAGAAACCAAGACTGGGCCCATTTTTCTTGGAAACATCTCCAGTCATGCTTATCAAAAGACTCCATGTTCGTAAATCAAATGGTCATTTCTCAATCCCAATACACGCTACAGAAAGAGAATTTGACTTGATTATTCGCTCACTTGAAATGCTCTCCTTTCTTGGCTTTCCAGAAAACACTTTCTGAGTTCTCTTCTGACTTTATGGGTCTCCTTCTTGGTCTCCTTTGTAGGTTCTTCATTTCCCTGACCTTTCTATACTGCATTACCCTGGGAACACATCTTTAGAGTTCTGCTCTAAATCTACATAAGTTCCCAGAGATTCAAATGTGAGGGGCATTATAACATGATTCTGGAAGTCAGTCTGTCTGAATTTACATCCCAACTCCACTATTTACTAAGCAGATTACAGGGAAGATAATTAACCTCCTGTGCCTCAGTGTCTTCACCCATAAAATAGAAATATTAATAATCCCTACCTTATAAGATTGTTCAGAGAGTTAAAACTATTCCTAGCCCATAATAAACCCTATATACCAGCATCATCATCAAGTCCTACATTCTTGAATACCATCATTGCATCTCTATAATTCCATCCTCCCCTATAGTCAGAAATATTTCCATCAGCTGAATACGTAATGGTGACTGGATGTCTACAGAAATCTGAAAATTAACATATACAGAATGAAACACTGAACTTGACTCATCAGATCTCATACCTATTCCCCCTCATCTTCTTCATCTTAGAAAATAACAACCAGAGGGACCCATTTAAAAACATAAGTCACATCACATTATCTCTCTATTAGAAACACTCAAAAAACCTGACTTATTATTTAAAATAAACCTATATTATCTATGGGCTTTATGTAGCTTTGCCCCAGCTACGTTTACAACCTATGTCTCTTCTTTGCCTCCTCCATTGACTCAGGGACTTAGCAAGCCTCTGCTCTTCCTGCTTGAAGCTCTCTTCCTGCCCAGATCCAAATGTCTTATTTCCTTACAGTCTCTATTAGTCAGGGTTCTCCACAAAACAGAACTAGCAGAAGATGACATAGATAGATATAGATATAGACAGAGATATAGATATAGATATAGATATGTCTCTGTATATATAGATATATATGGAGACAGAGAAAGAGAGAGAGAGAGTGAGATTTATTATAAGAAACTGGCTTATGCGATTATGGAGACTGACGAGTTCACAAGCTGGAGATCCAGAATAGTCAATGGTGTAGTTCCATTTTAAATGCCAGCAGGCTCGAAACCCAGAAAGAGCCAATGTTTCATTTCGAGTCCAATAACAGGAAAAACTGATGTCCCAGCTCAGCGGCAGTCAGACAGGAGGAATTCCCTCTTACTTACTCATGGAGGGTCTGCCTTTTTATTCTTTTCAGGCCTTTATATGATTGGATCATGTCTATCCACACGAGAGAGGGCGATCTGATTTACCCAATTTATCAATTCAAATCTGAGTTTCACCTGAAAACAACCTCTCAGAAACACACAGAATAATGTTTGACCAAATAGTTGGGCATCCTGTGGCCCAATCAACTTGGCACATAAAATTAACCATCACACAGTCCTTCACAGATTTGCTGAGATATTGTATCAGATAGGGCTTCTCTAACCATCTGTGTAAGATCACAATCACATTCTGTCTCTATTTCCCTTATTATTCTTTGTGTTTCATTCTTGCACTCATCACCAAATGATGGATTGTATGTGTTCTTTATTTACTGTCTCTCCCCTGCCACCCACCCCACCCCCAATACATTTGATCATAAGCTCCATGAAAGCACAAACTTTGTTTTATTCACTGCTCTATCTCTAGTGCCTGGAACAAAGGAAGCAATCATTACACATTTTCTAAATGAATGAATAAATATCCTCCTAACCTGCCGTCATCTTTAAAGGATAAACTAGACTTACCTTTTACTACAAACAGGAGTAATATGACACGGAATCCAGTCAACCATGTCCACTAACCTAGGGATGCTCTTCTAACAAGGCAGCCACTGCTAACACGTGGAAACTGCTTTTTGTTTTAGGGTATACATGTTATGTGGATTATCATCACCACTCTTAAAAAAAGACATTTATTTCTTAGTACTCACCTAGACAGTAGCAAAAACTTCTGATGAGCTTTTATGAAATTACCAAGTTCAGCATAATTGTCAGAATTGTAAAAGCATTGATTTGTATTTGAAAGGTTTTGCTCATTTTTAAAAAATAGATAATCTCTCAACTATCCAAATAACAGTTTACACCAAATAGGTACTAATTGAAAAGTTATGATGACTGCCTTTCTGAATTAAAATGTGCTAACACACTTATTGTTAGCTAGCACATTGATCAAGTTAACAAAAGGTGTATACAATGCGCCTTAGACTCTGATTTCTTGATGTTTATCCTGACAACCATCTCCATTCTGTCACCTAGACTCACTTCATAGATAAAAGAAAAACATTTTTCTTTTTCTTTTTTTTTCTCTCAGTTGCTGTTTTTTTCTTACTTGATCTCATTTCTATTTTTGACTTCTCTTGGGGAATGGAATTTTGTATATTCAATCTACAATGCCCTGTATTTTCATCAATTTTAGTTCAGCAATACACAAATCTGAAAACTGATAACTGCAGCCTGTCAGAAAGTATGTCTAAAATAAAGGAAAAAATGTCTAGGGTTCATTTTTATGGGAAGTTTCCTAATGAATTTTTAAGCATGTATTTTTTCATTTCCAGCATCAAAATCTATATTTTCATAAGCGTTTTTGGGGATGGTATATCCACAGGTGAAACTTTGATAACATCCTTTATTATGTTCTTAGCAAATATAGAACTCTATTATTTCAAAAATGTTCAATTAATGTTCTGTTGCTTTTTCAAGCTGGTCAGCCAGTCTTTTAAGCTCTTTACAAAAATAACAGAAGCTTAAACCACATAATGCTTGGTGTTTGAGGAGAGGAGTGTACTTTGAAAGGCTCAATTCTCTAGGCAAAGTAGTTCTGAAAACTATTTTCATTTTCTTGATGATAATCCATCAATTTTATAGTCTTTAAAATAATATAAAGCCGTTAAGCCATGGGGTTTCTAGCCTTACCTACCACTAGAAGTAAGCTTAAGTCCTGTTTGGAAGGCTGTAAAAACATTTTTTTTTTTTACAAAGAAAAATTAATAACCTCAAGCATTTGGATAAGGATGAAATAATCTATATGCTCTAATGTTTTGCTTTACTTGAAGAGCTTTCAAGTGTCAAAAAGAAAAAAATAAATATCCTAAAGATTCCTTGAAAGAAAAATTCTAGGTTAATTTATATATTCATTTATTGTAAAGATAGTTTCCAAAGAATCAGAGTCAAAATGGACTGTCCTAGCATATAATTTCAGAGGAAATTTCTTGATTTGATAATTAGAGGAATGGTCCAAGAAGCTACAAAATAGACACTACAATAATCTTATTATCTCTAAGATATTTCAAAAAAATTTATTTGAGGGCAGCAATAATTACAAAGCTTCTAGAGTCAGAGGGCATCAAACTATAAGTCACGGATCAAATCCAACTATGGGCTTGCTATGCAATGACCTTTACATTTTTAAAGGGCTGTAAAAGAAGGAAGGAAGGAAGGAAAGAAGGGTGGGAGGGAGGGAGGAAGGAAGGGAGGGAAAGAAAGAAAAAGGAATATGCAACAGATACTGTATGTAGCCAGGAAAACCTAAAATATTTATTACTTGATACTTTACAGAAAAAGTTTTCTGATCCTTATTCTGAAGCATAATCTTAAATGCAAACTTAGGATTTCTTTTTCTTTACCAGGGAAAAAGCAAACTAGTACATAGAGAACTAGAGCGAAGGAAAAGTAAAAATGCCATATCTACCACACACACACACACACACACAAATCATTATAGGTATTTGGCAGAAGCAAATGCAAACCTTCTTAAAATGTGAATTATCACAGATAAAGGCCTTCTAAAGGAAAGCCCACAAAACATAAAGCTACACAATACTCAAGGAAATAATAGACCATGAAGAAAGTCAGCAGACCCAACACATGCGTAGAATTTCAGATAATAAAGCTATCAGATAAATTACATTTGAAATGATTATATTAATAAAAAAGAAAATTGAAGGCATAAGTTCCAATCAAAAAGACATAATCAAAAACTTATAAAAAGATTGAAAATTGAAGAAGAATCTAGTTAAGCTTCTTAACATAAAATAAAAATCACTGAAAAGAGATTTAGTCAACTGTATATGTAAAGAATTTGTCAAGGTGTGAGCATACAGAAACAGATAGAACACTTGGAAGAAAAGTTAAGAGACATTGAGAATGAGAAGGGCTAATACATCTTTAATACGATTATCCAAAGAATAGGATCCAAAAACGGGGGGGGGGGAGTGATATAATAAAGATTATTACTGAGAACTTCCTGTAACTGACTAAATGTAAGAATCCTCAGACTCAGGAAATATACACAACATATTGGAACAAAAATAAAACAAAATCCACACCTGGACACAATGGATATGAAGAGAAGGAACAGATCCTAAAAGTAGCCAAAAAAAAAAAAAAATGAATTACCTTAAAAAAGACAATTATATCTTTAACATTTTGTCAGTAGCAACAATGAGGTCCAGAATATTTTGGAATAAAACTAAAGTGTTTAATGAAATTATTGGACCACTACCCAGCTAAACTATTATTCTAGAATGAGAAAAAAATAAAGGAATTTTTAGTTAAGAATAAAAGAGAAGGAGGTTTGCTATAAGAACTACCAAAAGATATACTTCATGGAAGAAGAAGTTAAACTCAGAAGAAAGGAATGAGTAGCAGGCAAGAATGCTGAAAAGCAGTGTATGGATTACTAAATTGAAAGAAACATTGACCATAGGTAATCCACTAGGGCTGCCATTACAATATACCATAGATTGGGTAGCTTAAACAACAGACATTTATTTCTCACAGTCCTGGGGGCTGGAAGTCCAAGCTCAAGGTGTCAGCAGGGTTAGTTTCTGGTGAGACCTTTTTCCTTGGCTTGCAGATGGCCGTCTTCTCCCTGTGCCCTCACATAGCTTTTCCGTGCACATCCTTAGTGTCTCTTCTTGTCATAAGGACACCATTCCTATTACAGCCCCACCATTTTCAACCCCATTTAACCTCAATTACCTTTTTAAAGGCCCTATCTCCAAATATAGTCACATTGGAGGTTAGGACTTCGACATAAGAATTTGTGAGGGACACAATTCCGTCCCTAATACTATATAAGACAATGAAAGGGGTAATTTCCAAAGAGAAGGAAAAATAATATAAAATTAAAATATCATAAAACAATTAACAGGTAAAAGTATTCATCTTTGAGGAAAATAAGTAAATTAACATTAGATTTTTATGTCTAATATGCATGTTAAATTTTTCAAATATAATTATAGAATATGTAACTTCTATACAGGGGAAGGAAAATAAAAGTAAAAAAAGAAATTTCCTCAATCTAATAAAATAAAGATAAATGGAGACAAAAGAATACATTTAGATTTACCCTAGAAATTTAAGTTAAAATATATTAAGTAATTGATTATTTTCTAAGAAAGTAGAGAATATTCAGGCCCAACCTAAACCAAGGAGGAGCCCAGACAGAAAAGCAAAGCACTGATGCTCACTTTTGGCTTGAAGGCTTTTGCTGAACGAAGGGAAATTAAGCTTTGATTTTTGTGGCTTCAAGAAGCTCAGAGAACAAAAGAATACAAGCTAGTGAGTGTGGAGGGAATGACAGAACATGAAATCACAATTTTTCAGCCCTAATGTAATTGATTCAGACAAGATTAATCAAGCCTACCAGGTGAAATGTTGCCAGCGAACAGAATATTTCTATTTTGTCTAATTATCATCCTACAGATTGCTTGTTAATTAAAAATAAAATAGCATTTTTTAAAATGGGCCTGAACAAATGCGAAATATAGTGGTCACCACTTTAATCAAATGATCAAAAGAGAAAGAAGAAGAGTATAGGAATCACTCTAGATGAAATGAAACTAAAGTGAAAATTTGAATATGGACTCTATTTAGACAATATTAGAGCATGATTGCCAGTTTTCATAAATGTAGATGAATATATTTATTTTTGGAATATGTACACTATAATATCTAGGGATGAAGTGGTTTGATGTCTGTAACTTACTTGCAAATGGTTCAGCAGTGATAAATAAATGTGCTGCTGGAAGCAGTGACTGGCACCTGTAATCTCAGCTACTTGGGAGGCTGAGGTGGGAGGATCACTTGAGCCCAGGAGATTAAGACCCACCTGGGCAGCATAGCAAGATCCAACCTCAAATTAAAAAAAAAATAAAATAAAATAAATGTGCAAATAAAGAAAGTTAAACGTGGCAAAATGTTAATAATTGTTAGGAGCATAGGCTTTAGTGTCAACATGGTCTGGTTTCAAGTCCGAATTTCATCTCTTTCTAGTCCTGTGATCTTCAGAATTTTTTAAAAGTTCTGAAAGTATTCTATTTCCCCATATGTAAAATGAAATGTATGATAGTATTCGTTTTATAGAATTGCTGTATGAATGAAATGAAAAAGTTCATATTAAAGCACTCAGGGTGGTGCTACCATATAACTTTTGCCATAATAATAATTATTATTACCATTAATAACGATAAACTAACTTTTGTTATTTTATGCAATATACTAAGTTCCACATTAAGTATTAATTAATTAGTTATTTGGTCATGTGTGAGCAATAAAATCCAATTGACATTCTATGGGAAAGCAGAAAGAAAGATCAACTTGCATACTTCAAACTCCATTACCCAATATGACAGTGGAGTCTGGTCTCCCAATTTTAGTTATGAATTACTACATGTACTCTCATAGATTATAAATTTTAAAAATTTTGTTATAATCTCATACACTGAGATTCAGAAGGCACTCAGAATCTTGCTATAATAGGTGAATTATCATGGAAATTAACATTCTTTTACTGTATCACATCAATAAAGTAGATAGCCTGGAATTCTAGCTATAATACTATATGTAGGTGGAGTGAGAGCAAAAGGGAAAGAATAAAAGAAGGAAACCATAAAGAACATGAAGATAAAATTATTTATTCTGTATGAAAACTGAGCAAAACTGAAGAGACTGATTTCAAGTTACACTCAGAAACACTGCAAAGAAGCACAATAAAATTGCATAAGCAAAACAACGGTTAAGGGAGTGGAAAAATGTATAGGCAAGTATGCAGTTTATATTCACCATCTCAGAAAAGGAAAGGGACTTACTTGACTCCAGGCTGCAGTGTTCCACATTATTAAAAAAAAAAAAAAAAAAGCAGCAGCAGCTAGCTTATCATGCATAGAAATGAGGAAGATACCAAAAAGCACTGTTAAGGACATTAATTGGAGGTGATTTTATTAATATTAATGGAGAAATAAATAGCTAACTTACATACACTCCAATTTATTGATACATATTCTGAATGTTCGAGTTACCAGTAATAACCAGAATGCATGGTAATGTTTGATCTCCCAAAACTGTGAAAACTGATGAATATTTCTTGAGCTTCTATTATTTGCCAGGAACTAGGCACTCAGGATGTGAGAGTGAACAAAATCAGGGAAAGTCCATACGCTCAAGAGTTCATAGTTTAGTGAGGAAAGAGGAGCAATAAATAAATAAACATATATTATTTATTTGGCAATACCTTGTATTACAGACAAATAGAGCAAAATGGGTGAGCTAGAGAGTGACAAGGGATGCCCTATTTAAGAATGGATGCTCAGGGAAGGACACTCAAATTAGGAGACTTTTGAGTTGAGCTACATGTATAGCATTGCATAAAAGTAAAAACATAAACGTACATACATATATGTGTATTCATCCAACACAATAGTAGTTAGCCCTAATAAGGAATGAAATACACATGGTACAACATAGATGAACTTCAAAGATATTATGTTAAATGGAAGAAACCAGACAAAAATGTCACATAATGTATAATTCCATTGACATTAAATATACAAAATAGATAAATCTTTAGAGAAAGAGCACAGGTTGGTGGTTTCCAAGCACCGGCAAAAGTATACATAGGGAGAAACTAAAGAAAAGAATTAAATGGATAAATGAAAGAATTGCTAAGTTTGACAACATAAATATTGAAGCAAGAAAAACTAATAGGCTTTCAAATGCCAAGGCTTTTATTCTGTATTCTAACTCCTCATGAGAAATGGTGGCTTTCCATGAAATACAGCGCTTGGAAATATGATACCCTCTGGTCTTTGACATATCTGTTATATCTACCCCTTTCCATATGTAATTACTGTCTTTATAGCATCATAACTGAAATAAATTTTCTTTTTCTTGCCTCCTGTCTCTACAAACCCTTCTGAATACTATTGTTTTTCTATTACTAGGTATCTTAATATATGTAACCTCTACATGAAAAATAAGTGGGGGTAAAATTTGAAAAGAATTGGAGAATAACATTTTGAGGTTCACATGATCAGTATCCCCATTTCACAGATGAAGAAACAGAGGCTCAGGCAGGTTTAGTCGTGGACCAAGTTCTCAGAGAGAGTAAGGAGCAGAGCAGGAACTCAAAACAAATGTTTGCCAGCTCCCGGAGCCGCAATCTCACATGAATTCCTTACTAGAATTTCTAGTGAGGAAATTCTACCTCAGTTAGGTATGGCTTATTCCCGGCTATTCCAGAAAGTGCTGCTTTAATTCCTGCCTCAGTGCTTTTCCCCGTGAGATGCCTCTTGCCTGCAACATCTCTTGGACACCAGTGAACTCACCTACGATCTGGCTGAAGCCAGGGCTGAAACGTTAAAGTTTTCCCGGAAATTTTATGCTATTTCCCAGGGCTCTAAAATTTTAGAATTTCCTCTTTCCCAACCCCCACTTGCCCGTATAACATAGCTTTGCCTTGTATAATGTCAACCCAGACATAGAATTTAGCTCTCTTCTTCAAGTTTACTCAAACAAATCCACTTTCACATAAAACATGAGTGAACAACGGTGAATCTACTGACAATACTCTAAGGATGACAAAGTGGGAGAGAGGTGCTAGCATATCCCAAGGAAAATAACTTCATAAAAGTTTAGAAACTTACAATGAGTAATAACTTTTGTCCTGCTCTATCCCCAAGGTCTCTCTGGTCTCCCCTCTTATCCCCACCTTGCTGGTCCCTTTATTCCGGTCCTCACCCAACCCTAATATAATTTCACCCATAATTACAGAGAGTAATTCAGCTCTCCCAAGTCCCTTCCTCAACCTGGCAACCTAAACCCATCTCTTGTGGAGCCGGGATAAATCAGGCCTTCTCTTTAAGAGCAGGTGGAGTTCTCTAAAGCAGCATATTTACTTTTTTAGCAAATATGTGGCTACTTATTCTGTGAAGATTTTCTGATTTTTACTTTCTACTTCCTATGTTTCCACCCAAATTCTTATTTGTTTTTTAGTAATTTTTTTAAATAATGAGGTTTTTAAGCACACACACACACACACACATAACAGATCAATATATCAGATTTATCTTCCCACTTTGGCAGGCATATAGCAGAGTTGTAATACTGCCTGCTTTTTATGAAGATTATAAACTGTGGAAATCAAGCACTATGTCATTTTGTTACTTTGATATCCTCAATCCCTCTCTATTTCTAATAAATAAACCTTGGCTCAAGGCACCCAAATCAGTTTATATAGGAAAGATATTCATGCAGCCATATGAAGAAGATACTTGAAAAATAAGGGTTAGGAGAGAAAACTAGCCCACCTCAGAGAAAAACGTAATAGAAAGCAACCGTCCTTAAAGCAGTTTGATACCAAGACAGCAGCCTCTAGAAGCTGGAAGAGGCAAAGAACAGATCCTACTTTGGAGCCTCCAAAAGGAACTGGTGCTGCTAGGCATCTTGATTTTAGCCCCACAAGACTCATTTCAGACTTCTGACCCCCAGAACTATAAAAAAATAAACTTGTGTTGTTTTAAGCCACTAAGTTTGTGGTAATTTGTTGCAGCAGCCACAGAAAACTAATACAGAATGCTACATATTTACAGTACAATGGAGTGTGAATTATTTTTATTACTGACAGGGCCTAAAGGAATGCTGTGGCTGGTTTGATCTTCTATCGAAGCCATAGTGGCGATAACGCTGTTTTGCTTTCTTATCATTCGTGTGTACACTGGAGTAGCACTTTTAATTTCCTTCAAAAACTTTTCCTTTGTATTCACAACTTGGCTAACTGGTGCAAGAGGCCTAACTTTCAGCCTATCTTGGCTTTCTACATGCCTTCCTCACTAAGCTTGATAATTTCTAGCTTTTAATTTAAAGTGAGAGATGTGCAACTCTTCCTTTCACTTGAATGCTTAGAGGCCATTGTAGGGTTATTAATTGGCATAATTTCAATATTGATGTATCTGTTGGAATAGAGAGGCGTGAGGTGAGGGAGAGAAATGGGGTAATAGCTGGTTGGTGGAGCAGTCAGAACACACACAAAACATTTATCTATTAAGCTTACAATCATATATGGGCACAATTCACAGCACCCCAAAACAATTACAATAGTAATGCTAAAGATTGATGATCATAGATCACCATAACAGATATAATAATAGTGAAAAAGTTTGAAATATTGAGAGAATTACCAAAATGAAACACAGAGACATGAAATGAACACATGCTGTTGCAAAAATGTTGCTAATAGATTTGCTTGATGCAGGATTGCCACAAACCTTCAATTTATAAAAAATACAATATCTGAAAAGGGCAGTAGAGTGAAGGACAAGAAAATGAGACATACCTGTAAATATGTCAGGCTTTGTAAACCAAGGGGCAAAATTAAGGACATTATATAGGTGTTTATATAACAATAGAAAAAAATTCCTCGTATTTTTATTGACAAAATTTAAAATATAATAATTATATTTTTGAGACAGAATGGAAAGAATTGATTTTTTTTTTTGCTGGAGGGTTTAACATTTCACTTAAATGAGGTTCACAGCATTCCCTATGATAATAATCAGCTGAAAATGTTCGTCTGTTAATGGTGATATATAATGAGATTTCACCTATTTTTCTTTAAAAATGTCTTTTTACCCAGATAAGTATTTCCAAGTACTGATACTAATTTATGAGCACATGATTTTAATTCAGTATATTCATCCTTGGGAAGGCATTCATAAATTCTTAGATTTTTCCCTTTGATATTTGCCCTTCAGCATGCCATTACAATGTATATTAATCACTTCCAATTAAAGGTTAGGTGGAAGATCCACAGTTGTACAGTTAAATGTATTTTGAAATATGGAAATTCTTTCACTTGCATTGAGGTCTGCAAAATTTGCTAAAACTCTAATGTGAGTTTGGAAAATATATCTGCAGGAAATTTGTGTGGGGCTGGATATCTGCTTGTTATAACTTTTAACATAAGAAGTGTATAAAGCAACTTGGCATTACCTGTGATTCAAACAATATTAGTTGTTGTCCAAATAACTTTACTGCATTATACATTTCACATATAAGTGCCATGTTGCCTTATAATTTTTGTTTTATATATAATATTATCAAGTCTTCTTCAAAAGCAAATGAATTTTTAAAGCATGCAGTGTTTCAGAATCACAGTTAAAAATGGTTCTTCTTGTTCAGAAAACTTTTGATCTCAGACCTGAGAGCAAATAATTGCAAGAAAACTTTATCACTATTAAGTTTTCAGACCACTGTGATAGGGTAAGTCTGGAATCTGCTCACAAAATTGACAATGATTAAGTCCACAAGAGTGAATGCTATTCACCATTGACACTACAAGTTCAGTAACATATGATAGATTCAAATGTTTTCTGCAAAATACCTGCCACTTAATAACACAATGAATAACCATAGGCTTTAAACACCTCACATTTTCACAAGCTTTGTGAATTTGTCTGATTACACTCCTTCATATATATTTTTACCACTTTCATTTATAACACATCTTAGCAGATTCCACTTCAGGTTGTATAGAACTAGCATTTTCTTAAATTCTTTGAAAAAATTCTTATATATAAATGTTCTACACACACTAATTATTCAGTATCTTAAAACATGGTATTGACCCTTCAAATAAACAACTGAGTAGCATGATAACATTCATCAACTCACCAATAACCAAAAAAAATCCATTCAAAATTGCCTTGTTTCTAAATTGACTATTTTAATTAATGGACTATGTTTTTCCAAATGTCCTCAAGTTCAAGCAGCTGTTTTCACCAGAAGATTAATAGTCATAAGCAAGTTTATTTTCTTTGGTTGTGGCAATTAAACATGAATTAATTAACTCACCATTAGTAAGTGACTTTTCTTGCATAGTTTACAAATGAGTCATTCAAAATTTTACTTTGCATGCTGTTTTTGTTGTGAAGAATTTCTGCTGAGATGAGATATTCTCTTTTAAATTTTTCTAATTTTCCTGACTGCCATTTTCCTGTGTATTGGGAATATTGTGATGAGTGCTTCTTCTAGTTGTTGCCATTATATATTGTAGTCTTTTTAGGATATCTGTAGTGGCAGTGAATAATAGACACAATGTTCTGGCATGCAATTCAGTAATCAAAATAATTCACACTCCATTGTACTGTAAATGTGTAGCATTCTGTATTAGTTTCCTGTGGCTACTGCAACAAATCACCTCAAATTTAGTGGCTTAAAACAATACAAATTTATTTTTTTATACTTCTAGGGGCCAGAAGTCTGAAATGAGTCTTGTGGGGCTAAAATCAAGATGCTAGCAGCACCAGTTCCTTTTGGAGACTCCAAGGTAGAATCTGTTCTTTGCCTCTTCCAGCTTCTAGAGGCTGCTGGAATATTGTGGCCCGTGGCTTGCATCACTCCATTTTCTGCTTCCATCATCACATCGCCTCTCTCTCTGAGTTTCATATATCCTTCTTATAAGGACTGTTACAATTACATTGGATACACCTAGATAATCCAGGATAATCTTCCCATCTCAAAATCCTTGATTTAATCATGTCTGCAAAGTCTCTTTTGCCATATAAGGTAGTATATATGTTCTGGAAATTAGGATGTCGACACCTTTGAGATATTCAGCCTACCATAACATTTGAAGTGCACTTTTCTCTTCTTTTCTCATTTTGACATAAGGGGTTTGCACTGATAATAAAAAGTAAGTAAATTAGACATTATATAATGATATTCATTTTGAAATACCATCAAGTTATAACAACATCATTGTAATTTGTGGTGCACTAATCATGGTGAACATAGGGTCTTCCTTGCAACTATTCGACTCTAGTCTTGTAGCATGAAAGCAGCTATAGACAATTTCACATAATTGTCATGTGTCATGAAATATTAATATTCTTTTGATTTTTTTCAATCATTAATAAAGTGCAAAAACCATTTCAACTGAGCAGGCCATACAGAAAAAGGTGGCAGGCTGTTTTGGCCTTTAGGTTATAGTTTCCAGACTATGACAAACCAGCAGACAATACAACCAGACAATCTACAGATATACTTTAGCTTGACCTAGTGGTTACAAAGATAATCTGACATTTGAAAATCAAGGAAATTCACATAAAAACCTTGATTTCTGTCTCTTCTTGTAAAATCTGAATATGTGGTTACACTGGGTCCACCTGACAGTAATCCCACAAAGCAATAATTTACCAAGTTAGATAGAACATGGACTTCCCTTCTGACCTACTTTTATCTTACATTCCTTTGAGTTTGTGATGTAAGTTTCTTATTACCCTAAATTTCCTGTTTAATTCCTTCTAGGCCATAATTTCTCAGTGCTCTCTCATCCCAACCCCTTTCCATTCCTTCATAAAATTCTATGTCCAATACAAAATGCAATGCTTTTCCTACTTAGCTCAGACTCAAAAGCAGTGGCTGTTAACCCTGGCTGTACATTAAAATAACTTGAGGACACTTTGGGGAACGATTCCAACACTGAGTCTTCCCCTAAATCAATCAGAGGACTGGGCCCCAGGTGTCAGTATTTAATGTGCCCCAGGTGATTTTAATGTGAAACCAGGTTTAAGAACCACTGAATTAGAGCAGTAACATTCATTACGTCATCTTCTCTTATTCTGGGCTCTGTGCATTCAAACCAGCTTTGAACTTTTGAACTAAAAAAATCCAGTAAACATATATGTATCTAGAACAGTTAAAAATTATGGAGTATTTCAGTTTATTTCTCATTTTCATTTATTCATTTTTCATTCAGTGAGAATGTGTTAAGTATCTACTCTTTTCCACACACTAGGCTTGAATAGATAGTTACAGTGAGAATGGCTTAGTTAATTTGCCTTTCAATTGGCTGGACTAGACTGAATTTATACTACTTTAATAGCTACCACCTACTGAACATTTACCTGTGTTGCCGGCAGGCTTTGTGCCAGTCATGCTTCAGGGCTTTCTCAGTTTGTTCTTACATATAGTAACATACTATTACACACACACACACACACACACACACACACACATCCTCTACAGAGTACAAATACAAATGATGACAATGAGGCTTGATGGGGTTAACAACTTCTTCCTGGTTTCACAATTAATAATTTGTAGAAGCCAGAATTTGAACCAAGATTCCAGAGCCAAACTCTCTACCACTCTGCTAACCTGTCTTAGCATGTAATCAAATCTAATGCATACTGAATATAATGTAACATTTTTAATGATATAAAGCACTTTAGGGTCATCTGGTGCTTCAGACTCGCCTCTGAACAACAGTTATCCTTATTCATAGAGAGATCATATATTCTATGTCTACTGCCTGGACAAATATTAATATATTAGTAGACATGCTTTTATACTCAAAAGTGTCTTGGTTTAGGCTAGAGATTATTAGTCACCTAATTTTAAAAGATTATAGCCAAGTACAGTGCCAGTAGACTCTAGGCACTCAGATTTTGTGTTGTTTAATAAATAAAGGAATGATGGTGAGGGTAAGAACTTACGCTCTGCCTATGGCTTGGAAAGTTGTTTGTGTTTAAGGAAAGTTACCCACAGCAGTGTGTTTCTTTAACATGAGCTCATCTTAAAACTTCAGCATAAGAACATTCTAAATATTTGAATATTCAGAACAGTATGGCTTTACAATTAAAGGGGAAAAGTTGCTTTAGGTATTATGACTGCCTCTTTCTGTCAGTGAGGAAGTCATAATACTGACAACCATTCATTTTCTATCAAGGCTACTTTTAGAAGCTTTTTGCCCTCTAATTATACTTGTCCTGTTCTTGGAGTTTCTGCATTTCAGACTAGGGATTTATTTATTAATTATTTTATTTTGTTTTATTTATTTATTTATTTTTAAGACAGAGTCTTGTTCTGTCACCCTGGGTAGAGTGCAGTGTCATCATCACAGCTCACAGCTCGAGCAATCCTCCTGCCTCAGCCACCTGAGTTGCTGAGACTACAGGCACATGCCACCATGCCCAGTTAATTTTTATATTTTCTGTAGAGACAGGCTCTCACTCTTGCTCAGGCTGGTCTCAAACTCCTGGCCTCAAGCAATCCTCCCGCCTCAGCCTCCCAGAGTGCTAGGATTACAGGTGTGAGCGACCACACCCGGCCAAGGGATTCAAATACATGTCTTCTTCCTGTGTAGTAGCCAAAGAAACAACACAGTAGAGAGGATGTTTTTTCATTCACCTGCAGCCTTCTGTCCTGACCATGTCTCACACCTTCATTATGCTGTGAGATGTGGCTAGGGGCCAGGATGTAAGTTCACCACCACAAACTGGAGAGATTTGCTGTTGATTGCTCCAATCATTCCCTATAACTCATCTTACATGCCATTAGACCATTTATAAAAGGATCATGAAAAACCACCATCAGTGTATGTTTTAAATTATAAGTAGGCTAAAGTTCATGTGCAAGTGTATGTGTCTGTCCTTACTCATGTTGCAGGTGTTCGTTATGAGACGAAATGATGCACATTTTCAGAGTTGAAGAGTGTCATTGATGCAAACACCTTTCCCCACATTGCAGTTCCTTCTCCAAATTTGTCCACACTCTTATTTGACTTACATTTTCCCCCTGTGACTACAGTTACATGTATATTAAAAAGTAATAAAAAAACAGTTCCCAATTGAAAAAATAATATAGAAAGATATGTTTCTCTCGTCACTTCTGATTAGCTCTAATCTGGCTCTCCAGAAGGAAAGGACATGACATTGAACATTGAGTTTCTCTATTCAAAAAGCTGATCTTTAATAGTGCTGAGGAAAAAAATGATTCTTTTGATCTTGTATTTTAATCTTAAATTTTAATTTGCACCATAAAATTTTAATAACTGTCCTCTAGGTTTCAAAGCGAATAGAATTAAGTATTTTGCACACGCTGCATATTACATATGTAACTTCGAATTCTTTTGTATCTGCAAATGCTTTGAAGACTGCTTATTAAATTAGTAATGACCACCAGTCAAGGGCTGTCAACCTTTTTGTACACTCATGAGCCTTGGTCACACATCAAAAATAGATGCTGAGCTCCTTTTTGTTCACAAGAATAATATAACGGTATGACCATGATTAATAAACTCCATGTTTAACATGGGATTGTAATCATATCTTGTACTTGTCCAAGCTCTATGTATTACACACAAATGAATAAAGATATCAATCGTTTATACTCTCCAAGACGCTGTTGATCAAGTTCTAACACTACAAAAATAGGACCACTTCTAAGCAACATGGCCCTATCACTATTATCCAAAATAATAGCAAAGTTAATATTCCCAAAATGGAGAAGCATTCATAATCCAAGTCTATTTAGAAATGGCATTTCACTTTTCATTTCACTTTTGTTTTATGTGAAGATTAGGATTTAAAACTAAAGAATACATTTTTTTAAGAAATTGCATTCAGTATCCGTTGAGTGCATCTGACGGAAGATGATTCTTAGTATATATACTTACAATTCAATTTGGAAGCAAACACTAAAAAGACACAAATGTGCAATACAATTGACAAACATTTTCTATCTTTCCAAGACAGTACATTTTTGTTCATTAGTTCACACAAGGAAGATGCGCTGAGCACCTGTTTTATGTTATGCATTGCACTAGGAGCTATAAAATGTTATAAAACAAGGAGTTTTGTCCAGTAATCCACTGTTTATTAGGAAAGAGAAACATGGGATCCAATAGTCACACGAAAGCGCGATATGTGAAAGAATGGAGGAAGAACAATAGACCCGAAGAAAGGTGATAAAGCATTTCCTCCTGGAGGTGAGAAGCGTCAGTGAGGACCTCAAACTTCGGGAGGAGCTCACCAGGCAGACAGTGGAGCAAGGGCCTTCATTCCAGGGAGATCTCGAGTGATTAAAAACAAAAAGAGAGCATGGAATGTAAGGCCCTTTAAGGGATTTTTTAGTTATTTAGCATTTCTAGAGGACAGGTGGGAGAAATAGGAGAAGATGCTGGAGACAAAGTCAGAATTGTGTGTGTGTGTGTGTGTGTGTGTGTGTGCGCGCACGCACATGAATATGAATAAGTTAGATTTTAGTTTCTGAGAATTAAAATGGTAACATAAACTATTTGTGTATATTTAAAACATAACTATATAGGGAAAAAGGGAGTAAGAGATTGCCATAATATTCTCTTCCCATCCTTGATGCTCAACACCCCTTTCCCAACACACATACAAGCAAACATGTCATTGACCCAGAATAGGGTATTCAATGACTATAATTCAGATCTACTAGTGATCTGGTAACACACAAATTATAATAGACTCGAGTCTTTATTTTCATGTTGATTAACACTAGTGATCGATTCAACAAAGTCCCTGATAGACTTTGTTTATTCAGTTATAATTTACACATAGTAAAATTAGATCTTCTTAGTGTAGGATTATATGAGTTAGAAGAACACACACAGTTGTATAACTACCACAACAGTCAAGCTACAGTACAGTTCCAACCCCTGCCCCCAAATTTTTTGTTCTTCTTTGTAATCACTCCTTTCTGCACCATTCCTCAACCTCTAACCAGTGGCAATAACTGGTCTGTTTTCTGTTTTATAGTCTTGCCTTTCCAAAAATGTAGTGCAAATGGAATCATGCAGTCTGTAGTCTTTTGAGTCTGATTTCTTTCATTTAGCTTAAAGTATGTGAGATTTATCCACATGTGATATACTTTCATATGTACGTGCATATATCAATAGTTCACTGATTTTAATTGCTGAGCAGTGTTTCATTGTATTGATGCACCACAGTTTGTTTACTAATTCACTAGTTAAAAGGCATTGGGTTATTTCCAGGTTTTGTTAATTATTAATAAAGCCACTATAAACATTACATAAAAGTTTGAGGGTGAACATGGTTTTCATTTGTCTTAGGTGAGGATTTTGAAGTGGTATCACTGGGCCACACAGCAAGTATGTTTTTAACTATATAAGTAACTGCAAAACTATTTTCCAAGTCACTGCACCATTTTTTATCCCCACAAGCAATATGTGAAAGTTCCAATTGTTCTGCATCTTCACCGTCACCTGGTCTTGTCAGATTTGATTAAAACATTTTAACAGATATATAGCATCATATTATAATTTTAATTTGTATTTCTCTGATGACTAATCATGTTGAACATCTTTTTATGACTTTTTTGATATCCATCTATCTTCTTTGTTCAAAACTTCTGCCCATATCTTTAAATGAGCTGTTTTCTTATTATTGCATTTTAGAATTTTTTCACATATTCTTAATAAAGGGCCTTGTCAGTTATGTGTTTTGCAAAGATTTCTCTCAGCCCACAGATGTTCATTTCTTAATAGTGTCTTTCACAGAGCAGAAGTTTTAATTTTGATGAAGTCTAATTAATGATTTTTCCTTTTTTATTGTGTTTTTATGTCATGTCTAAGAAATACTTGTCTAACCCAAGATCACAAAGATTTTCCCCTATATTTCCCTCTGATAGTTTTAAAATTTAATCATTTTGAGTTATTTCTATATAAGATGAAAAGTATGGACCTAGGCTTTATTTATTTATTTATTTATTTGCACATAGATGCTCTTTTATTCCAGTACCATATTTTGTTTTATTTAATTTTTATTTATTTATTTTATATTTCAGCATATTACGGGGGTAAAAATGTTTAGGTTACATATATTGCCTTTGCCCCACCTGAGTCAGAGCTTCAAGTGTGTCCATCCCCCAGAAAATGCACACTGCACCCATCAGGTGTGTATATACCCATCCCCTCCTCCCCCGTCCCACCTGCCCGACACCTGATAAATGTTACTACTATATATGCACTTAAGTGTTGATCAGTTAAGTCATTTAGTACCAATTTGATGGTGAGTACATGTGGTGCTTGTTTTCCCATTCTTGTGCTACTTCACTTAGTAGAATGGGCTCCAGCTCTATTCATGATAATATAAGAGGTGCTAAATCACCATTGTTTTTTGTGGCCAAGTAGAACTCCATGGTATACATATACTATACCACATTTTAGTAATCCACTCATGTATTGATGGGCACTTGGGTTGTTTCCACTTCTTTGGAATTATGAATTGTCCAGCACCATATTTTGAAAAGACTCTTCTTTCTCCATTGAATTTCCTTTGCACTTCTGTCTAAAATTAATTTGACCATTTTTGGCCTCCTTGATATACTTTTTTAAATGAAACCAAGAAAATGATGACACTTCACTGATACTGAAGTTCTACAAAGCATGCTACCTAAAATATACATGGAGAATACAAAGACCAAACAGATATTTGAGGAGATGGAGAGAACACTGGAGTTTCTAAAATTATGAGATGCCTAGATGCAAATACAGAGCCATCCTGTTTGCTAAACTGCTATTTCCAAGCATCTGGGCCACCTCTGTTTATTAAAAATATCAGATTGGACTCTTTCTCATGGATTTATTGACTTAAATTGAAGCTGACACATTACCCAACAAAGCAGTGGGCAAGAGGATTTGACTTATGGTAGGAAGATCTATTAGCAGCCACCATGTGCCTGAGAACCATAGGATGAATCAAGAATATAGAGTTTCATAGCTCTGTGCACAGATCTTGCAAGGTGTTTCTTTCTTTCTCCTGATTCACTTTACACATACCTGTAGCACAGTCTCTCAAAGAGTATTTAACTGAAAGAGAGTTTCCAGATTTAAACCCTCTGTTCTTAAGCAACAGTTTTTGATAGTTTAACTGTCCACATCCAAATCCCCAGCCAACTTCTGTCTGCACGCTATGTTATTTTGTATAGTTAAGGACATAATTCACATAAAAATCATCTCTCTCTTTCACAGGCTATAATTCTCCTTTAATTAGATTGTAATTAAAACCAAATAAGGAAACATGCAGATGAATAACTTTATAAGTTTTTCTTTCTCCTGGAAAATGGTTATTTTTTCTTTATTAATCAAGCCTAAAATAGATTCTGAAAATGGTTCTGTGCATTTTGATTATAAACCACTTTCATGTGTATGTGTGTATATGTGCGTGTGTGTGTCTTTTCCCCTGAAAGACTCACACAGAGAGCATTTTAATTTTCCATGGTATTGCTATTTTGACCTCTGAGACCTTGCAAAGTAAAGTATTTATGATCCTAGGCTTTTTTATGGTATTGTTTCAATATTTTTGTAACATTTGTATTTCTTGCTGATGTTTTTGGCATTAAAAATCACTCAAGCTGTGCTGAAATATAATGGTATTCACTGAACCATACCATGGAAGGATAATTCAGTTCAGTGAGGTTATTCTAGCTCATCATGTACACAAAGGATTGAAAGAAATTGTAGAAGATTCTCAGTTCTCTACATAGGCAGCATTGAGTCTTCCCCCACCCTCTTTTCTTAATAACTTGACATAGAAAAACCTCCACTTGAATATAGAAATATCTAGTTTTAAGTCTTTGGAGCAGACCAAAGGGAAAATACAATGGCCCAAGGTATAATGAAACAAAGTACTGGTGAACAATTGCTCGGGATCACTAATTTTCTTTACCTGTAATGCAGACAAAAATCAAATTTTACAAATAATGAGCTTTCCTTCTCAATTTCAGCACATCCCTATGCAAGCCCGTAAAATGATGTAGTCCTAAACTTCATTAGAGTAGTGAATGTGCTGTGACAAATATAATCCAGGGATGAGTTTATTCCACATGTTTAAGTTGTCCCTAACTATGGATATCTTAATATCTGCGTTTGACTGCCACGCTTATGCCATTTTCTATTTATTTTGAAATATCTGGCCCAAGAATAGATCAATGAAGAGCCTTTCTGTTTCTTGTAATACTCAGCCTGAGATGTAAATTGCAAGATCACCCAATATTATTTGACCTTGTATATTTGATTCAAGTTTGGCCTTGACAATACCACATAAACACCTAAGGGATGAAGTACAAAAGCTGACTGGTCAAAGCACCAATAATTACCTGCTTAAAGGAGATATACATACATATGTGTATGTGTCTGTGTGTGCATGATATACATGTATTCTCTTCAATTACACAGGCCAAATATGTTTTGAACTACAAATGACTAAGACCTTAAATTTAGCGTGCCCATCTGAAAAAGTCATAAAATCCAACTAAATAAATATAAAAAGCAAATCTTTTTATACTCCCTATAGATAAGTAAAAGTAAATGTTGTTGCAATATTCAAATGCAGGAGAATGTTTAACATACTGGGCTCTGGAGTCAGACAAACCTGCATTAAAAGGTACTGCCGCTACATAGCTGCTGATGACTTTGGGCAAGTTACTTAGTCTCTCTAAAGTTCAATGTTATCATCTGCAAAGGGGTAATCTTTTGCATTTCAGTTCAGCTGCTATTAGCATAAACTATAAAATGATACTGACTCAAACAAAATAGAAGTTGATTTCTCTTTCAAATGACACTCTGAACATAACATTCTAATATAACAGCTCTGTGGTACCAGGGACAGAGCTCATTCTATCAAGTTGCTCTGCCATCCTCAACGTATAGTTCGTACATTTTAGCCAAAAAATGCTGCTTAAGTTCCCATTTTTCTGACATGTATCCATGAGTGGGAAAAGGAAAAAGGAAGAAAGTACTTTCCTTTTAAGGCTATAATGTAGAATCAGCATGTATCCCTTCTCTTGTGCCATTGGTAAGAATTTAGTCATGTGGCCATGCTAGCTGCAAGGGAAGCTGGCAAAGATAGTCTTTTGCTGGTTGCTCACGTATCCAGCTATAGCTAGACACCCTTGCTTATTAAAGGGAAAGGAGAAGAATCGATATTGGAAGGCAACTAGTGGTTTCTCCCACCTCTACCTTTTTGGCTGGTTGTGAGCATTAAATGTGAAGTATTAATAAATGTCACGGTCTTGTCCCAGTGTCTGGAACTCAGAAAGGGCTCGTCCAGTGTTTGCTGTCATTTATATTCAGAATCAGAAATAAATGACATTTGTGTAAAGGATTACAAAGACCAGTCAGAAGTATCAAATTCTCCATGTCTCTTTCTGGTTCATCCCTGATCTTCCAGCACCTCCTTCTTTCTCCCAAAGCCAAGTCAGGAACCATATTAGAAGAAGGTCCACAGAGAGAACATAACGAGACATAACATGACACTGAGACACTGTGTCTATTGATGTGATGCAGGCAAAGCCCGGATGTCTACTAGAAAAGATGAGTTAGAATTGGTGGCATAAAGCCAGGGGACAGGACTAAAGAAACTTCTTTCAGTTTTATCATCTGTCACTGTATAATAAATAGAGAATGTCTGTGGGCAATTGTCAAAACTCAGAGTGGGAAGGGTTTATCTTTCTTTCCTTTTTTTGGTACTAGGAGTTTTGTTAAATAAATATTTTAAAAAAGATAGTGTGTAGTAAACTGTCTCGACCTTGAGGAGAAAGGAAAAAGAAACAGGTGTCCATTTCCTGCAGCCAATTTATGTGTCTCTTTGCAATTTTAAAGCAAAAGAAATGAAAGACAGGAGTAGAATGAGAGACAGGCTGTGGGAAACTGACAGAAAAGAAACTTAAAAGGAAAACTTCTGAAAATAATTAGATAGCCACACATAAACCCCTGTCCAATAAAAGATGATCATCACTTATTAACCAGTTAGATGATCACCGAATGGTAACTGTAGAATACATAAGCGGTCAATAAACAAGCTTTAATCATGAACATATATTTGCCTGTATTTTAAAATGTGATGTTTTGAGTTATCCTCTAGACTACTGGGTGGCCTTGCATTTGGTTAAAATCTGTTAAAATCTGTCTGAGTTATCCTTCTCTCCTTCCAGAGTTTCTGCCAGTTCAGAATTTGTTATTATAAGTCAAATCCTGAAACAACCTGAAAAAGTATAACTGCGGGACCCTGGATGGAAGAAAGATTAAATAATCAATAAGTAAAGTGACACATGCACAAAAGAACGAGACAGCAGTGAGACGTAGGGCAGGTGTGGGCCATGGTGTGAGTGGCAGTATTTACAGAATGTGTCCGACTGAGACGCGAGGGGAGCCTCAAGGTCAACAACAACTAGAAAAACAGAAAGACCTAAGAAACAAGGCTTTGTCAGGAGCCATACATGGGTATGACCTAGAAGCAGAGAGGGGGCTGCTCAAGGTGAGCCAGAGAGTACAAAGGACATTCTCAAGGAGAGGGACTTCGGAAATGGGAGAAGCACCACAGAACAGGATAGTGGCACAGAGGAGGGAAGAAAGATGGGCGGCTCCGAAGCAGCACCTTTAGAAACACTCTTTTTATTCAAAGTGATTAAGAAGCAAACACCCATATCACCCGTAGTATTTATTTTAAAATATGAGACACTGTCAGGATAATCCTATCCAAAGATTAGGAAATAGCAATATAGTGCATAGGAAAAATCCAATCAAAGATTAAAGTGTGATGTCCAAGAGATATGTCAGTCTTTCCAGAGGGTATTCGGAGGAGTTCTTGTTTCTCCTGAGGGTAATAGATAGTATACCAAAAAAAAAAAAAAAAAAAAGGAAAGGAAAAAAAGGAAAGAAAAGAAACAGGGTTAGGTTAAATGTAGTCGAATAGATTTCTTCACCACCGAGAATAGTCAGCACTAACGTGCATGGTGATATTCCAAAAGGGAAGTGTGTGATACATACCTATTGTCTGTTCCTCTCTCATCACCCTCTTTTCCCTTGGGGAAAAAATTTTTGTTTGGATTGGGAGTTTTCATCAGAGCATCCAGATTATTTGGACACGTCGCGCAGTCCAGGCCAATCAAGTTCTCCCCCTGACGATGTGCCACTTTTTGGCAGATGGACAACAAAGGTAAAATATCAGTACCATGAAGCATCACTGCTCTATTCCTGCTAATGGGATACCTACCCCTCCTTCCTAAGGTCTGGTGGTTCAGGTTTCCTTCGTTGTTCTGCACTGCCCTGTATCCTTCCAATAAATTCCACTCAGGCTCAGTAGTCAGAGTTCCTTTGTTTGTAACCAAATCACTCTGAGGGGAGCAGTTTGCAACACTTCACAAATACATTTGGCTATGGACTTTTTTTTTCCTTTTTGGCAAAATAACCCACTGCATGGGTTATCTGCAGAACACACGCTGCTCTAGATAATAATAAAAGGCTTTTGGAACATATTAAGGGAACATAAACTGTACTCAATGCTTATATTTACTCATCGGAAATCACCAAATATGGAGCATTAATGCATCTCTCTCTGTGTGTTCATGCCACAGAGAATGTTAAAATGGTCTTGCTAATCACAGTGAAGCCACCACACAAAGGCACTGTATTAGCAGTAAGACCATCAAGGATCAGAGACTACTACTCTGGGGAGAAATGTAATGTTCTCAGCAAATAGGATTTACCAGGGCATCATATTTAAAAATAACCACAAAATAGCACCTTGAGCTTGCCACAAAGTGGGAGCTTTCTGGAGAGCAATAAGCCTGGTTTAGGGGACAATTTCCCTCCCTACGGAAGGGTGAGGAGGGATGGGCAAGCTACCCCTCCCAAAGCTTTGTAATGAGGTGGTATATATATTTTTGGAGATAAAAATAACTCCTTAAGTATATCCACTTGAAAAAAGTAAAATTACCCTAAGACAGAGGCACAACAAAGAAATATCCCTTCATTGGAAAAGGGAGGGGCAAGTGGAAAGAAGCTATACAAAGGTGCTAAAAGCACACACTCAAGTAATGTTAACTCAATATTTGTGTTTCTGAACAATTTCTGCAATGATTGGTACAGAAATAACAACAGCAATAATATTCGTGATAGTAACAGCAAATACTGAGCATATGATTTAGGTCCTGGTCTGTTTATATTACAAACCATTATCCCCATTATGCAGATGAGAAAACTGAGACACAAAGGTAGGTTAACACTACATAAGCCTGCCTCTTTAACAATTTAACTTCGTTGCAGCTAATTCTCTTACCCTAAACTAATTATCTTCCTCCCTACCTCACAAAAAATGAAAAAATGCAAACATGATACAATCCATAGTGGTAATAGTGATGCCAAAAGATTGCATATATGTATATGCTCATATACATACCCACACATATTAAAAAGGCTACATGAAAAGACATCAATAATAGAAGAAATGGGCCGGGCGCGGTGGCTCACGCCTGTAATCCTAGCACTCTGGGAGGCCGAGGTGGGCGGATCGTTTGAGCTCAGGAGTTCGAGACCAGCCTGAGCAAGAGCGAGACCCCATCTCTACTAAAAATAGAAAGAAATTATATGGACAGCTAAAAATATATATAGAAAAAAAAATTAGCCGGGCATGGTGGTGCATGCCTGTAGTCCCAGCTACTCGGGAGGCTGAGACAGGAGGATCGCTTGAGCCCAGGAGTTTGAGGTTGCTGTGAGCTAGGCTGACGCCACGGCACTCACTCTAGCCTGGGCAACAGAGTGAGACTCTGTCTCAAAAAAAAAAAAAAAAAAAGAAGAAATGAATAAAAGACGGAATAAGGTCCTGAACAGTATAGAAATGAGTGATAAAGACAGACTTGAAGAATTTTTGGGAACATGTCTTTCTCTTAAGCCTGGAGGACAGTAAGAATAGGTAAAATAAATGTTTCGTGGTAGGTAGGAATTTTGAGGCAATTCATGCTGAAACCCTTTCTTGCAGGACTATCTGGGAAAAAAAAAAAAAGCATGTTTGCGTGTTTTCCAACTGTTTGAGTCTATTGGTTTGGGTTAGCCTTTCCCCACCCCCCAAAAGTCCACCCTTTATCCATGTAGGATATGGATATTTGCCTATGGTAGGAGTTAAATGGATGTTCATGGAGCAAATCAATTATGTGTGGTTACACTGTATTTACACAAATTCTAACCAACAGCTCTTTCCAGCTTTCACAGGAATATTTTTACAAATATTTTACACTTTTATGATGAACTTTCAGTTTAGTCAGGTTGTGTCAACAGTTCTAATGTCTTTGTTTTACTTTTATTCTAAAGTCGTGAAGAATGTTTCAAAATTAAAAGTTATCTGGGTTAGGGTCCCCAAAATCAGATGACCCCCCAGAATCTAGGCAAATAGCATAAAGGAATGAAGCGAACTGCGTGTGGAAAAAATTGTGCAGCCATCTTGGTCTGCCTCTTGTGCCCACTTTTCATAACAACATGAGTGCGGAAAATAATCTAAGAAGACTTACAGCAAAAGTGCAGTGATAATGACAAACCAACATCAGTCTTAGTCTCAGAGAGATAACAAGGAGTGGGTAGGCATTGTCACAGATTGGCAAATGCATGATCATCTAAAGCTGGTAGCTGCCAGCCAACCTTACCTATTTAGTGCCACATGTGAAATGTGATTCCAAAATTGTCAGATGTCCTGAATTTTTAAGCAAAATGTAGTAGATAACAAAAATGGCCCTCCTTGCTTCCTGTATCTAAACCCGCCGCCATGTAATCATGCAGTGACTTCCCACTCTACGGTCTTGCCCATGGCACTGCTTTAGCCAACAGAATCCTGTACAAGTGATGTTTTGCCAGTTGTAAGCCTAGAGCTCAGGAGGTCTTAGATGTTTCTGCTTGTTCTCCATTAATTGTACTCTCAGCATGAGAACACACTACAGCTAGCCTGATGAATATGAGATGAGGATATGGAGAAAAGACAAATTGCCCCAGCTGACAGCCAGAAGTGTGAGCCCACCAAGATCAGGGAAACCAAGTAGCTGAGCCCCAACTCACTCCAGAGACATGATCAATAAACTTTTGCATGCCACTGATACTTTGTGTTTGTCTGTTGTGTAGTGTTAACATGCTAATAGATAACTGATACACAAATCCAAGAAAGAACTAAGAAGGTGAAATCTTCTAATATTTAAAAGTTAGCAACTAATTCAAGTTTTTAAAAAAAAAAATGATATATTTCAAACATGACCATTTCCATAGATCTGATCCAGACAACAAGCCATTGTTTTGTATTCTCTGTTCTAGTCTAATCACTTCATTTTACAATTAGGAGAAAACATTCAAAGAGATAGAATGTCTTTCCCAAAGCCAAGTAATTGGACCTCAGGGGCGTTGATTCACCTAATTTGGTCACTGTTTGAAAAACAACTTTGTGTTCTCATTTGAGTGAATGGATATTTCTGAATCACTTGGGCCTTTTCTCCCTATTCTTCCTACTACTCTGTTTTTGTCCAGAGGCTAGATGCCCATGAAGAAGGCACTGCATCCGTCTCTATCTGCCTCCTCTGAGCTCCATCAGCCACCATCTTTTGAGCAGGAGATCTGAATTCTCCTTTTCCCAGTAAAGGTAATACTTTTAAGAATGTGCTTGAGGCCACAAACTTAGTATATAATTTCCTCAGTAAACTCATACCCCCTCTCTCCACAAAACAAATGAATAAATGATGCTTCCTTCTACTTTAAAATGGAATAATTTGTATAAAATGCTGACTGAGGCGAAATTCCCATGCAATCTGAATAATGTTGGTCTTGGCCAAATAAAAACAATAACAATCTAGGATAAAAGCAGACAGGCAAATTCTAATAGGGCATATGTCCATTCATTTAGAAAAACATAGTTTCTCTTTCACAGAGTTACTGAAGGAGAACCCATATTGAAAGTTGTGATTATTGCTTTAGCCAGGATTCATAAAGAGACTCAACAGCTGCACACTTTATTAGATCTAATCTAAATACCTGCTACTTGTATTTTGTGCTGGGAGATATTTATGTTATCAATTCAAGTTTATACTAACCATCAAAAAGAATACTCCCTGTAGCTCTGCTGACTCAAAATAATGACTTGTAAGGGCGCTCTAATGACAGAACAAGGGGCAATTATAGACACAGCATGAGCCTTGGAATAACTATGTGATGTATTTTGTGCACTTGATTGACCTCATGTTCAAGTTCATTTGTGCCTCACTGTTGCAGATAAAGCCTA
This sequence comes from Eulemur rufifrons, assembly GCF_041146395.1. NCBI lineage: Eukaryota > Metazoa > Chordata > Mammalia > Primates > Lemuridae > Eulemur > Eulemur rufifrons. The sequence goes on from NC_090992.1 coordinate 21,245,499, forward strand.
TGCCTCAGGGTACATGCCTTGTTAATTTCAATATAAGAAGACAGAATGGATTAGATCAGATGGCTCAAACAAACAAACAAAAAAAAAGCTGCACCAGTGCTTGGCAGAGAAGCGATGACACATTGGGGTCTACCAGAAGGAACCATCAAGTTATCTTTCAGGAAAGAATGAGAAGTTAGAATAATCAATATGGAGTGTTAATTCATTTCAACTCTTGGGATAACTGAAACAATGTACATCTTCTTGTGTCCTTATATAATTGTGGTTGCTGTTGGGAGGACTTAGAATTCATTGTGAAATGAGAAAGAAATAGGAAAACAAAGAGAGAACAAGAGCTTACTAAAAAATAAAGTACTGTGAGATATACATAAATTGCATTACTGTAGAGTAAAACCATTTGGCAGGCTCTTCTGTACCTGTCACTTTGAAATACACACCTGCTGTGTTGTAATTCACAGAATGAGAAAAGGAGGGAAAGACTTTTCTGATGGGTTGCCTATGCTTCCGATTCCAAATGCTTACATAAAGGGGAGGGACATAAAAGAAGGGGAGTGTAGAAGTAAAACTATTGTTTGTTTATTTATTTTTATCGATGTTAATGTTTATTAAAAAAGAACAAATTGTCTTGTTTCATTGTGTATGAAATTATAGTGGGAGTTCAAGCACATAACGATATTGCAGACTGCCTTGAAAACAACATGGAATAACTGGCACTTATGCAATTTTTCAGAAATATAGCTTTGATTCTAAATTGGCTGAAAATAGGCATTTGAAAATAGCCCTTTCATCAGTCTTGGTTGTTTGCTAATAGTACCATTTAGTTGACTCTGTACTTCCAAAGTGGTTGTTAGAAAAGTCTACAAAAACCTTGGTAAAAACCTGAAATCGATGTTTTCTCAATCATACTGGAAACCAAATCTTTGCTCTCCTATTGTTAACCACGTATTCTTTGAGAAAGTGCATAACTAACATGCAATATTGAATAAGGAAGCTCCTTACTCAGAACATACAAATAAAGTGCCAGTCCAGCAAAGAATATAAGCAAACACCGCCGAGTGATGAAAAATTGGAATATGGGATTCTATTCTATATTTATGTGGCTTGAAAAATTTCGGCTGGAAATGGGTCATAACTGAAACTACACAGATCCAAGAGCTATTATGGGAAGGGATGAGATTCTGATTTTTCTATACCTATTTTTGCCTCAAATATTAGAGAAAGAGAAGATATAGATGCTCAAACATGTAGCACTTTAAAAAAATTGATTTGCAATAGGCTGAGTTTTTAAAAAACAAATATTAGTAAGTTCTCTTCAAAACATAAGTCAGATAAAATATACTGATTTTAAACATTATGTAGAAGAATTGTCAGTCATAAATGGATTTTAAGATTTCTAGGAGAAAATAGATTTTTGAATAAAAGCTCTTGCAGTAGGAAAGATATTTTCTCTCCACTGAGGCAATATCCTTTAATAATTAAGAGCAACTAAAAAGATGCAGGCAATATAATAAAACAAGTATATCACATGTAATTGATTCATCAATTCTAAATCATTACTTTTCAATTTTTTTTTAGCAACACTGCTACCACTTTTCCCCCTAAATTAAAGCAAAGCGAGAAATCTCAGAAATAGGACAGAAAACATTACTATTCTCTAATTTTTTTATTGCTGCATTGCTTTTTTATTTTTTATTTTTTTTTTCAAACAAAAGCTGCCATATGTTTATTAAGACAATGCTGTTAAGCATAGTTGGCTCTATAAAAATCATTAGTCATATATTATCACACATTCAGGAAAGTTTCTGAGAAGATATATCAGGACGGGTTTCTCTTGTGGCTCCCCTGGATTTCAAATAATCTTCAGAAGTCTGAGTAATGGTGCAATCTATACATCAGGGCCTTGCCCTTCTCATTCCCCCATTGCTTTTTTAAATTTCAGAATATTACGGGGGTACAAATGTTTTGGTTACATGGATTGCTTTTGTACTGCTTGAGTCAAGGTTATAAGTGTGCCCATCACCCAGATAGGGTACATTGTACCCGTTAGGTGTGATTTCACCCATCTCCTCTCCCCTCATCTGCTTGATTTCCATTGAGTTTTACTTCCATCTGTGCACATGAGTGCCGAGCAGTTAGTTCCAATTTAATAGCGCGTACATGTGGTGCTTTTGTTTTTCATTCTTGTGATACTTCACTTAGGAGAATGGTCTCTAGTTCCATCCAGATTGTTGCAAAAGGTATTAATGCATTTTTGTTTATGGCTCAGTAGTACTCTATTGTATGTATATACCACATCTCTCTTGGGCTGCTTTTACTATATCCCATAGGTTTTGGTATGTTGTGCTTTTATTTTCATTTGTTTCAAGAAATTCTTTAATTTCCTTCTTAATCAATGCCCTTTTACATTAATTAATTTCCTTCTTAATTAATGTCCCTCTTAATCAATTAATTAATGTCCTTCTTAATTGATTAATTAATCTCTTCATTGATACAATGGTTGTTCAGGGGCATATTGTTTAATTTTCATGTGTTTTGATAGTTTCCAAAGTTTCACTTGTTACTGATTTTTGGTTTTATTCTATTACAGTCAGAAAGGATACTTGATATGATTTGAAATTTTTTAAATTTTTTGAGACTTTTGTCTCAAAATTTTTTAGTGTTTTGTAATCTAACATATGGTCTATCCTTGAGAATATTCCATGTGTTGAAGAGAAGAATGTGTATTCTACAACTGTTAGGGAAATTTTCATTCATTATCCCTTCAAATATTTCTATTTCTTTTCTTTTCTTATGATATTTGCAGTATGATTTCTTAATCCTTTTGTGGTTCTTCCATCGTTCTTGCATATCTGTTCTGTTTGTTTTCTTGTTTGCTTGTTTTTGTTTTTGTTTTTTAAGTTTTGGAATTTCTGTTGAAATATCCTCAGGCTCTGCTATTCTTTCCTAGGCTATTTCTAGTGTACTAATGAGCCCACCAAAGGATTACATTTTTCATTTCTGTTACAGTGTTTTTGATCTCAAGCATTTCCTTTTTATTCTTTCTTGGAATTTTCTTCTATTTACATTTCCATCTGTTCTTGCCTGCTGTCTACTCCATCCATTAGAGCTCTTGGCATATTGATTATAGATATTTTAAATTTTTAGACAGAAAATTCCAACATCCCTGCTGTACATGAGTCTGGTTATAATGTTTATTCTGTCCCTTCAAGCTGTATTTTTTGTCTTTTAGTATGCCTTGTAATTTTTTTTGATAGTTAAACATGATGCATTGGGTAAAAGGAAGGTCTTTAGTAGTGTGGTGGTAAGGTGTGACGCAAGGAGAAGTGTTTTATAGTCCTATGATTTGGTCTCAGACGTTTAGTAAGCCTGTGCCCATGAACTATAAGCTTCACAAATGTTTCTCAATTGTTTTTTTCCCTTTAGGTGTGACAGGATGACTGGATGATGCTGAAGCTGAGTATTTATTTCCCTTCCCTCATGTGAAAGGCTTGAGGGGGCTGGAGTTTTCCCCAGCTTAGGCTGTGAAAAAAACTCATTAGTTTAGACTCTGGTAAAATAGTTTATCTGAAGGACAGGCTTTCTTAAAAAGAGTAGAATTCTGTGGTATATTATAAAATGGTTACTTTTCCTCTCTCCATGCCAGAAACCTGGGGTTTTGTTTGTTTGTTTGTTTTTTGATCTTAACTATGAGAACTAGTCGAGTTCCCAAAGATAAAATTTACAAAAGTCTAGCAACCCCTCTATGACTGGATCTCCTGGATTTTTAAACTCTCAGACTTGTACACACTGACCCTTTAGTAGTTAACCAACTGCAGTTTAAGATTTCCTACCCTGCACTAATTTGCACAGAAGTTTCTATTCATGAGTTTCTGTTCCAGTAAATTGTGTTTGCCTGTTTGTCACTCCAAGTCGGGGGTCAGCAGTTTGCCCTGTGACCTAAATTCTTTAACAGATCTAAGAAGAAGTGTTGATTTTTCAGTTTGTTCAGATATTTACTTTCTCTTAGGACTCATTGGCAAATTCCAACTCCTTATATGCCATACTAGAAACCAGAAGTCTCCATTTTTTTTTCTAATTTATAATTTTCCTCACTTCTAATATCCATCCAGAGGCTCAGAGAGAATCCAGAATATGTTTATTAACTTCCGTAATGATATGTCCTCTCATGGCACCAGAGCTCCTGAAATAATTTAGGAGTTTGCTTACATTCATTGACATCCTTATTCTGTAGTTGTCTTTTTTTTTCCTCTCTCATAATAGATTTTTTAATATAATCTCTGGCACATAAAGAGGTCTTTTCTCATATATCAACAGTAGAAGTGATTAAGTACAGGTATACCTTGGAGATATTGCTGGTTCAATTCCAGACCACTGCAATAAAGGAATATTGCAATAAACCAAATCATCTTATATTTTTTGGTATCCTCATGCATATAAAAGTTATGCTTTAACTATTTTACATTATATTAAGTGTGCAATAGCATTATGTCTAAAAAATAATATACACGCCTTAATTAAAAATAATGTTATTGCTCACAAATGCTAGTGATCATCTGAGCCTTCAGCAAGTTGTAATCTTTTTTTTCTGATGGGAGGTCTTGCCTCAATGTTGACGGCTGCTAAATGATTAGGGTGGTGGTTGCTGAAGGTTGGGGTGGCTGTGGCAGTTTCTTAAAATAAGACAGCAATGAAGTTTGCCCCATAGTCTGACTCTTTCCTTCATGAAAAATTTCTCTGTAGCATGCACTGCTGTTTGCTAGCATTTACCCACAGTAGAAATTCCTTCAAACTTGGAGTCAATCTTCTCAAACTCTGTGTTACTTTATTAACCAAGTTTATGTGATATTCTAAATCCTTTATTGTCATCTTAACAATGTGCACCACATCTTCACCAGGAGTAGATTCTATTTCAAGAAACCACTTTCTTTGCTCATTCATAAGAAACAGCTCCTCATCCATTCACATTTTATGATGAGATTGTAGCAATTCAATCACCTCTTCAGGCTCCACTTTTAATTCTAGTTCTCTTATTCTTTTCACCACATCTGCGGTTACTTGCTCCACTGAAGCTTTGAATCCCTCAAAGTCATCCAGGAGGACTGGAATACACTTCATCCAAACTCTTGTTAATGTTGACCTGTTCTCATGAATCATGAATGTTCTGAAAGATATCTTGAAAGTCAAAATCACTCCTTGATCCATGGGCTGCAAAATGGCTGTTGAGTTAGCAGGCATAAAAACATCGTTACTCTTCTTGCACAACTCCATCAGAGCTCTTGGTTGCATTATCAATGACCAGTAATATTTTGAAATGGTTCTTTATTTTTTCCAAGCAGTAGGTCTCAACACGGGGCTTAAATTATTCAGCAAACCATACTGTAAGCAGATGTGCTGTCATCCAGGCTTCATTGTTCCATTTATAGGAGCATAGGCAGAATAGATTTAATATATTTCTTAAAGGTCCTTGGATTTTCAGAATGGTAAATGAACACTGGATTCACCTTAAAGTCACCAGCTTCATTAGCCCCTCATAAGAAAGCCAGCCTGTCCTTTAGAGCTTTGAATCCAGGCATTGACTTCTCTTCTGTAGCTATAAAAGTTCTAGAAGGCATTTTCTTCCAAAATAAGGCTGCTTTAGCCACGTTGAAAATCTATTGTTTTGTGTAGTCACCTTCATCAATGATCTTAGCTAGATCTGGATAGCATGCCACAGCTTCTACATGAGCACATGCTGCTTCAGCTAGAACTTTTATGTTATGGAAATTGATGGCTTCTTTCCTTGAACTTCATGAACCAACCTCTGCTAGCACTAGTCTCCAACTTTTCTTCTGTAGCTTCCTCATCTCTCTTAGCTTTCATAGAATTGAAGAGAGTTAGGGATTGGGCTTTGGCCAAATGGAATGTTGTTACTGGTTTGAGCTTCCATCCAGACCACTAAAACTTTCTCCTCATCAGTAATAAGGCTGTTTTGCCTTCTTATTATTTGTGCGAGCACTATAGAGTAGCACTTTTAATTTCCTTCAAAAACTTCCCCTGCATTCACAACTTGGCTAGCGGGTGTAAGAGGCCTAACTTTCAGTCTGTCTCAGCTTTTGACATGACTTCCTCACTAAGCTGAATTTTTTCTAGCTTTTAATTTAAAGTGAGAAATGTGCAACATTTCCTTTCACTTGAACACTTCCAGGCCATTGTAGATTTATTAATTGGCCTAATTTGAAAATTTCTGTATCTCAAGGAATACAGAGGCCTGGGGAGAGGAAAAGTAACCAGGAACTTCTCGTCTGTGGAGCAGGGAGAACACACAAAACAATTGTGGTTTGTGGTGCCCCAAAACAATTATGATAGTAACACCTAAAATCACTGATCACAGATCACTATAATATATATATAATAATAATAAATGTTGAAATGTTATAAGAATTATCAAAATATGACACAGATACCAAGTGAGCACATGTTGTGAAAATAATAGCATCAATAAACTTGCTTGATTCAGGGTTGCCACAAATTTTCAATTTGTATAAAATGCAATATCCACAAAGTGCGATAAGGTAAAGTGCAATAAAATGAAGTATGACTGTAACAGGAACTTTAGATAGAAAATTGGATTATGTAGTGTACTGACACTCAAATGAGCAACTCTTTTAGTTATGCTTGTGTCTATAGCAACATGAAGAGTAAAGGCAGTTCTTGGCCTGTTGCTTTCTTTATTACAGATGTGCCTTTGTGTATGGCAGAATTTTCCCATTTCTTCAACCAGTAATGTCTACATTGTTGCAAGTCCAGGATTTGCTGGTATGCTGTAAAGTTATCACTCATCTCTGATGATATAATCTAGTCTCTTACCCACAGGGAAAATCTTTAAAAGTTGCTAGCCCTTAATATTCCCTCTTCATATTGGCAGAGCATATTGGGTCTCAGCTACAGATGACAGAAAGCCCAAATCAAATGATCTTATGCCAAAAAAGAATTTATGATTGGCTCTTGTGAATGGAGAGATCAGACTAGTAGAGCTCACTTCAGATGTAGATTGATGTTACAACGACAATTTTCTGATCTGGCTCTCCTGTCTTCTGCATGTTAGTTTTGTTCTTAGGCAGCTCTTCTTTTGTGTCTCTATGATAACCATATCAAATCCAGGTCTTCTCTTTTAAACCACCAGTCCAGGGGGGAAGAATGAGGGATGTTTTTCCAGGATTATCAGAACGGTCTCATTGCATCACAGGTTCTGAATGATTCTGAATAGGCCACGAGCCCAACTCCGATCCAATCACTGTTGCCCAAGGAACAAGATGCTGGTTAGCTAAGGCCCAGGCCATATGATCCATTCATGGACAAGGAAGGGAGCCAATTCCCCTTGAATCCCTTGGAAAGAGGGCTGGAGGTGGTGGGTAGCTCAGAGGAGAACTGAGATACAGTTAGTGGAAGGTGGATGAATGGATACCAGGCAGACAAATCAACATGTTTTCTACTCTGGAAAACAAGAGATAATTTGTGGTTATCTATATCATCTGAGCTTTAATGAACAACTTAAAAGTAAATTTAATTAGTTTGTGATCATTTAATTTTTTTCTTTTTCTCCAGATCATAGTTATATGATTATAGTATCAGAATTTTGGTATTTATTCATTACCTTACTTATTTTCAATTATTTTCCACCTCTAGTCAAAATGCTCTATTCATGATATCACAATTAATTTAGTTACTGTGGAGGAGACTTTGATACCATGAATTGTTCTGCATACCATGTTAAAATTTTGCTCCTTCCTGCTCTGTCTTGTCCAGAACGTGGATCCTCCCTTCATCCAGCATGACCATGCTGTTGGTGCTCTCTGCCCATTAGTCACTTCGATGCCATCTTGGTGATCAGATTGACTGTCATGGTATCACAGTGTTTGTGTTCAACTAACCTTTATTATAGTCAAGGATAGCCCAAGAGCACAAGAGTAGTGATGCTGGCATATTGTTATAGTTGTTTTATTTTATTATTGTTTATGGTTGTTAATCTCTTACTGTGCCTAAATTATAAATTAAACTCTATCATAGGTATGTATGCATAGGAGAAAACATAGCATATATAGGATCCATACTATCGCAGTTTCAGGCATCCACTGGGGGTCTTAGAACATATCTCCTGTGGAAATGGGGGAAATACTATGTGCTTTCAAAAATTCCATGAATCTTTGAGTTTGTGAGTACCACGTAAGGATTTGGAGCAGAGGATTTCCGGGAAGCATCTTGCTTTACCTCAGCACCCAAGATATTATTTCACTATGTCTAAAATATTTAATCCTGTAAGGGGAAGAGGGAAAAAAAAATTTTCCCATTTAATTGCTTCTTTGGTTTATATCAGCTGCTTTAGTTTTGTTGCTGATGCCAAGCTTAGTTAGAAGAGTTGGAAGGTGAGAGAGAACAGAACAGCAGCTCTGTGTGGCTTACAGATGCAAAGCAAAGCATCTTTATTGATATTCTTTTTAAAGAGTTCACTGAGGTGCAGCTCACAGTTGTCGAATGGAATGGAAAACAGAAATCCCTTTGAAAATAAGAGATAGAATTCAAGGTCACTCTCCCACAAGCCAGTATTCCCTATACCCTCACCTTTTTGGAAATGGTAAATCATTTATCTGGGTTTGTTCACTGCATGCTGATGGTATCTCACCTTATCACTGTCTGAAAGAAGACTTCACTAGCATATTTTAAAACAACAATTTATCTTATCTTGTCCCTAAGCTAATTTGAACCCCAAAATGTCTCACTGGGAAAAAAACATTTATAAGTTGCAGGGCTTATGATTCAAATTAAAACTTTTCTTATATCTGTCATTCAAAGTTAAGTTATGGTGGGTACACTTTCTCTTAGATGGGCCCACTGTACCTACTACAATTACAAATTTCAGAAAACATTTACAGCATTCAGGACAAAAGGAAAACTATTGTATTTTTCATATGTGAATGATAAAATATTCTTGGTCATTTTTTCTCTATTTCTTCTATACTGGATCTCTCAAAAGAGAACACACTTACGATGAGTTGCTGAGACTACCATATTACCATTGCACAAGATGGTTAAGCCCCAAATTCTCAAATTTTAGCTTCACCTGAGTTTCTGATTCAGTAGGTTTGAGATGAGTGCCAAGCATTTTTATTTCTAACAATTTCTTAGGTGACGCTGATGCTGCTGGTCTGGGAACCATGCTATGAGAATCATTAACACAAGCCGTAGTAAATTCATTAGCCATAATTTGCTAGAACAATATATATGGAAAAATATATTCCATATATAATATATAGTCATAGATATTATCGTAGATAATATATTAGAATCAGAATTAGAAACTTATAAGCTATTAAGAAATTCATTAGTCATCGGCATTAGGGTCTTTCAGTATTAACTTCTTTGAAGGTATAATGATATCTAAAACCATGAACTGTAAACATGCAGAGTAGAATAAAACAGAGCAAAATCTCCATCATATTTATAACAAATCAGTTCAGTGAGCATGATATTCTGAGATCATTAAAATATGTGTGAGCTACAAAATGTAAGAGTATGTTTACTGCCAGCGGGCACTTAAGATACAAACTATGTTCAATTATGGAAAGATAAATGATGTTTTCTTGCACACCTAAGTGCTGTGGCCTAAAACATTATATAACTGTTTCATTCACTTTTAGGAGGCAAGAATTTGCTGGTGCTTTCCTCCTGACAGTTAATGCAGTGATTTTCAATCTATGCGCCAAATTTAATTAATGTGTACATTTTATATTTGCTTTGTCAAATCTTGATACAGGTATAAATTTTACACTTTCTACAACTGAATATTCATATTGTTAGATAATTGTGAATGTTTCCGTGACAGTAGAGAACAGAGTACATTTTTTAAAGGATAAATAAGAAGTAAAATGTCACTTTAAAGTTACATGAGCCAAAAAAAAAAGAAAAGAAAAAGAAAAAGAAAAAAACAATACCAACAAAAAGCTCATATTTACTGAAGTACAGGAGGGCTTTGTTATATTATTATGCATGAGAGAGAGATATAGGGGAAGTAAACAGTTCTCCTCTAACAAATAACACAAAAGAGAATGATTTCTGCGCATGTTTAAATGAAGACTAAGACAAAAAGAAATGATGAATATATCGTCCAAAGTTACAATGTAATGTTTTGAGTCTTTTAATCCCTTCAAACTTGCCTCTCCACTGAATCTGCTATTATTTAAAAGTGCTCTAACAGTACAAAGATGAAAACTATGGACCTAGAGCTGAATTGCATGATTTATTTGAACAACAACAACAAAAAAAGAAGGATAAAGTAGCTATCTCCCAGTGTTAGTGAGTATTGCTTATGAAAACCGAAGATGTATAGACTTTACTTACAAAGAAGCTAATTCATTAATTTGAGAGTAGCCTCCAGAATCTACATTTATAAATGATTTCAATAAGGACCATTTTGAAAAACTCTAGAAGAGAGGGTAATCTCTAGAAGGTTCTTTTCTCTTCTATGCCTTGTTTCTTACTCTATTATAATAACTTTCCTACTCAGGATTGCCCATAGGACTTACTGCTGATCACGAGACGTACAGTTAGCTACACTACTGAAAAGAAATGCTACACTCTACAGACAACCCCTCTCTATATTCCGCCAGAGGAAGTGACCACCCCTCAGCGCATCAAATATTACCCTTAAAAAGAAGACATTTAAAGACTTAAACAGTTCAAAATGGCTCCTTCTCAGACAAAAAAAAAAAAAAAAAAAGCCTAGGTTTGCAGAAGACTTCTCCAGTTTTAGCACTGAAAATCAGGTGGTCCATGAAACCCCTCAGACCTGGACAACTACAGCAGTTGGTAACCCTACCAGTTGTGATTTTAATGTTTTATTCCCAACTGCCTATGTAGCAGCTGAAGCAATGAAAACAGACATACAAACAAACAAAGAAACAAAAAGAAAAAACAAACTTCAATCTAGAGTTTTTTTCTTCTTCAATTCCATTCTTGCACCTATTCTGCTGATATCTTTCACATATTTTCAGAACAAGAAACAAAACATTAAACAGCCATCAAAGCCATGAGTGACGTGAGGGCAAACAGAGCATCGTACTCACCTTTCCATCCCCAGAGCCCGACACTGGGAGGGGGATTCAATAAAGGAAAGAGGTGGGAGGACTTTAAAATGTTGCTTTCCATATGTATCGGAGAAGTCATTTCCTTCTGTGAATATGCTTCGAGCTGGTTCTTCTCACACCCCACTACTAACAAATGTGTTTTTACCAATCTTAAACTATGTTTGACTTATATTTCCCACTTGCAAACTACATTTGCTTCTCAAAGTGGGCTTTAGAAAATAGAAGGTCTCAAATTTATCCATCAGAAGAATTGTTGAAGTGCTAGAAACGAGTTCCATTATCTGTTGTGAAGTTTGCTTTAGAGAAATAGAGAAATGCAGATATTTGCATAACCGGAGATTAGGACGTTCTTCCCAGCCCTTTTGACGTCTATCAACAAAGATGCCAGTAAAGTCAGATGAAATGCAGGCACGTTTCTCCTGAGTCCTAGTGACAGCTGAAAGGCATATGCCAGCCATTCTGACAGTGGGAAAGTTTCCTTCTGTGAGGGAGAAAACTATAGAATCAAATATGCTCAGACACTAAAGTGAACACTCCCTCTCAAGCTTGCCAGAGATTTTTCAATGAAGAGGCTTAAGGAAGAAATCCTGTCCCTTGTTCGAGACATGTACCACAGAAACATCAGCATCAATTAAAAGTTTGGCATTCATTAAATTGGTTCTCATAACTTATCAATTCAAGTTATGAGGACCCCCAAATATCCAGTAACGTGTGTGTGTACATGTGTGTATACACATATTTGGGTGTGAGCGAGACTATCACAGAGCTTTGAAGAAGATACAGATCTCATTCCTACACAAAGAACAGTAGGTGACTTGGGAGCTGGCAGTTCACACCGGTGTAGCTGATTTGAAAACTCTGTATGTAAGTGAATCTTCTCTCAACTCTTAATCTTCATCCTTATCAAACTTTCTTACGCCCATTAATGATGACCAGACACCCCTGAAAAGCATTCTTTGAGCTCCAGTCTCTCAACGTGGTCTTTCAATATTCCGTGGTTCCTGACTCCACCACTCATATTTTCCCTTCATTTCTGCCTGGCACATCAATTCTAGGCCTTTCCTCTCCCTCCCACCCACACCCCAGCACTTTGAAGCCTTCCCTTCAGCATCCTGGCTCCTCTTGTTCTGACAAACAGATTGATGAGAGACAGGAGCACATGGCTTCTACAAAGTCTTTCCACTTAGGCAGTACAGAAAGACGTAGCCCAGTCGAATTCTTCCGAAGTTTTAATAGGCACTGAGAATATTTCTGATATTTCTTCCATTCCACACCTCCTCTCTCTACACTGACAGCTGGCTTTGGCAATATGTTCCATTCTGATATCAATCCCAAGCATATGATAGTTAGGTTAAAGTTATAACAAGAGTCATTCAATCGGGTTGAGGTGGAAACTCATTGCTAATAAAATCCTGGGTACATTTACTTGACTCGCACCTAAGAAGATGGAGCCATTTATTTTTAAACCCAAACAATTATTTTAGTGGTGCTTTCTATCATTAAGAGCTTTGCATTTCTTTTGGATTTTTTGCTTTTTTTGTGTGGGGGGGATGGTTGTTTTTGTTTTATTTTGCTTTTTGGCTTAACATTTACTAATAGCTTTTGTTATTTCCTTGCAGGAGACTAGCACAACCAAGAAAAATTGTTTCACGGATTATTGTTAAAGTTTCTCTTGCAAAATATGCCATTTGACTCACATGGACATTCCCAAGGTACAGCAGTTTTTGTAAAAAAGCAAAATAACATATAAAAAATTTTTTATAAACCTTGCAAAAGATATTATAATAGCACATAGTCAATGATTTTTTTCTTGTTGGAACTATAAAATTATCACAGAGTAAGAAAGAGTCATAATTGCAACACATCTCATATAGACTATAGACTTGTGTGAGTCATCAATTTTTACAGATTTAGGCATGAAAACTTGTATAGTTGCATGAAGCCTGTTTTAGGAAAACAGAACATGGCAGGTCACTTGAGGAAGCGATTGCCTTGGACAAAAGGGGACATAGAATTTAGTGGTCTGTCATTTTTCAATAGAAGATATACAAATGGCCAAACATATAAAAAATACTCAGCATCACTAATCATCAGAGAAATGCAAATTAAAACCTTACCCATGTCAGAATAGCCATTACTAAAAAGTCAAAAAACAATCGATGTTGGCATGGATGTGGTGAAAAAGGACTGCTTAGACACTGTTGGTGGGAATGTAAACTAGTACAACCTCTACGGAAAACAGTGTGGAGATGCCTCAAAGAACTAAAAGTAGACCTACCATTTGATCAGCAATCCCACTACTGAGTATCTACCCACAAGAAAAGAAGTCATTTTATAAAAAGTCACCTATACCTGAATGTTTATTAATTCACAATTGCAAAGATACAGAATCAACCTAAGTGCCCATCAACTGATGATTGGATAAAGAAAATGTAGTATACACACACACACACACACACACACACACCATGGAATACCATTCTAGCTATCAAAAGGAATGAAATAATGTCTTTTGCAGCAACTTGGATAGAACTGGAAGCCATTATCCTAAGTGAAGTATCTCAGGAATGTAAAAACAAATACTGCATGTTCTCACTTATAAGTGTGGGCTAAATGATGGGTACACATGATCATACAGAGTGGTGCAATAGACTCAGAAGGGGAAGGGCACAGGGGAGTGATGAAAAATTACCTACTGGCGACAATGTGTGCTATTTGGGTGACAGGGAACACTAAAAGCTCTGACTTTGCCACTCTAAAATTCACCCAGGTAACAAAAAAACTTGTACCCTCTAAATCTATTAAAATGAATTTTTAAAAACTGGGGTTCTATATGTACACTCCTCACCATTTACCCTTTGGCCTTGCTCACATTCAAGTTTATACACTCATGGATTGGTGAGACAGTAGGACATCAAAAGGTATTTTAGGAAGCAGAGATTATTTTGTTAATTTAGTGCTACATTAAACTGTGGAGTTTATTCATCTGGGGCAAAAAATATGGTGACCTCTCTGGTGTATATTTGTTTTCCAAGAAGAAAATGTGGTTCTATGAAAGAATACTGACTTGGAAAAGGAGAGCAACATATTCCTACAATAAATGTCTACTGAGGAAATGCTAGAACAAAATGCAGAACATGGGACCTCGCCGGAGGCAGGCAAGATGGAAGTTCAGGATCTAAGGACTGAGAAGTCTCTCTTGCCCAAACAGATATTCTAGATGATTATTAAGATTTGTTTTATTTTGTAGAAATGATGCTGCTTTTACTAAAATTCAAGTGAGATCTCTGTCACCATTTTATTGGATTAGAGACTGTAGAATTTTGAAAGGCTGTTTTGTTTATTCTCTTTCAAAAATGAATGACAGCAAAATTATGAGGGTTGGGAGGGGGAGAGACTAAAAGGCTTAGGGGGTGAGGTTACAGATTTGGGAAGGGTTTTTGCCTTTTTATCTTTTTAACAAAGTTATGTAAGAAAGCAGTGGAACATACCATGCTTGAGTTCATGGCTTCTTTTTCACATTGTTTCCTTGCCTCAAATTAAATTTATGAGAGAATTCTTCATTTAGTTTAAAGTAATATTCAGATTTCAAAAGCAAGATAATGTTCCCCAAGGGGAGTCCACGCTTGTGGATGGGAGAAACTAAAGCTCAAATCATCAAGGATGTAGTGTTCGGTCCTTGGTTTTTCCACTGTCTGTCCCTATTCTGAGTTGCTAGTGACTTATTAAAGGAATGTTTACACTGGACATGTTTTGGAGGCTCATTTTTCCCTTCATTTCTCCTTGCCAAGAAGAAACTTTAAGTTTCAGTAGCTTGTCCTTACTAAAACCAATACTGAGAGACAAGATTACTGTTGATTCACCACAGATGTTCTAGCTTGAACTTCTGGGAAATGTGATATTTTCCCATTAGAACTGTTTTACTATATATATACATATATATACACACACACACACACATATATATATATAATGTTAATTTCATTGGGTATTTGGGGTCATTTTAGAGATGAAGGAAGCAAGGAAGATAAATATTAGGAGATATACCCTTAGACTACAAAGTTCATTATAGGGTGACTATTTGCTTCATATGAAACATGAGAGAATGAAAATGGATTATACTATATGAATAATTCTTTATATTGTAAAGGGTTATCCATTGTAATTTTTAAGTGATCACTTTGCTGGTTTTTTTAAAAGTGCTTTTGTTTCATAAATTCCCTACAATCTCTCTTATGTTAGGGAACAAAACAAGAAGTCATGGCCTCTGATCTGGAGTTGAGTAGACCAAATATATGCATATAAAAAATTGAAGAACAATAAAATCAAGTTCAGGTTTCTGTGGCATAGAGTTCAGAAGTGTACACAATCTTATTCCACAATGACCCGCAGTCCAAGTAAGAGATACAGTATATGCAAAGGCACAGGGAAGGGGACAAGCATGATGTGTATATGTTAATATATCATGTACTTAGAAGCAGAAGGTCTGGTGAAAGAATAGTAAGGAAGAAAGTTCAGAGGAGAGGAGAATTGATACCTATATCTCTATATCAAACATATTAAAACAAAAAATTCAGGTGAAACCATTTCATAAATTTCTAATCAATTTGGAAGCATGGGTATCAATTAGTCATTTGTTTGTAAATTTTTATGCTATTTTTGTGTGGAATTTACCATTTCCAATTGTGGTTTTTTTTCAGTGTCTTCGTTGAACTATATCTATGTTGGGTACCCCGTAGGCAAAAAGGATGGCAGATTATTTTTACTTTGTTTTAATTTATGAAATGACAGGGAAAATAATACTCTAATTTGTAAGAAATTGAACGAGTAAAGTTGTCTGTTCTTGCTCTGATTTTACAGTCAAAAGCAGCTGGAGTTTATACAAGGTCCAGGCAGTTCAGACCCAATCAGAGTAGGTTATTTTCCTTTTCCACTTCTGACCGTGAAAGACCCAGTGCCAGGTTATCACTTCCAGAAAACATCTATGCCAGCAAAACCCACAGAGAGAGACTTTTTTTTTCTTTCTGAATTGTTAGTTGGTCTCCCAGCACATTTTGAATGTAACCTTTTTAATCCCTGCATTTGCAATTAGAGATTAAAATTCCATTCCAAGAGCCATTCAGCAGATGGCATAGCATGAAAAAACTGGAGGTATTTTAAAATTGTATTTATACAGAACACCAGATGAATTTGCCAGCCTGTTTCTTCCTAAGCTTATACATTCTCTTGTGAAAATTGATTGTTTAAGATGTAGATTTCATTTGCTGGGATTTAGCATTTTTATAGGATTTTAAAGCATCAATTAATCCATCTCTTTTGTTCAGCACAGTTGCTTTAAATATGGAAGTAAAATCTATATTTAAAGACACTGCTTCTTAGAAGATTAAGTCACCTGTTCAAGGGTCACAGGGTGGGTTCAGAAAGGCCAGATGATAATGGAATGGACAGGTCACTGAATCAATGCATCTTTTAAATGGAAACCTCATCACATCTTAGGCAATTTAGGCAGTTTGATTCTTAATTAAGATTTTTCCTTTAGCTTCCTCCAAGAGCTTTTAAAAATCCTTAAAGCTTTTAAACTTTTATTGACATACAATAAATACATAAATGTGCACAAATCATAAATGTATAGCTTGAGGAATTTCTTTAAAAATGACCATGTAACTACCTCCTGAATTAAGAGGGGGGAAAAAAGTATTGGTACCCCCAAAACTCCTTCATGCTCCTTCCCAAATTATTCCTTCCCCCAAGGTAACCACTATCCCAATTCTAGCACCAAATATTAGTTTACATCTTATTGAAATGTATAATATATAAGTAGTCTCACACAGTATTTACTCTTTTGTGTCTGGCTACATTCAACATTATGTTTTATATTCATCTATACTGAATATACTGTTCATTGGCATTGTTCACATAGTGCATTGTATAAATATGCCACAATTTATTCATTTTACTGTTGATGAACATTTGGAATGTTTCCAGTTTAGGACTTTTACAAAGATTGCTTTTATGATCATTTTACTGCATATCTTTTGGTGGGCATATGTGTGCATTTCTGATAGGATTAAATCTAGTTATGGAATTGTTGGTTCACAGTTTTCCAAAATATTTGTACCAATTTATATATCCGCCAGCAGTGTATGAGGCTTCCAGTTGCTCCACACGCTTGACAGCACTGGACAACTTTAGCAATCTGGTGGGTGTGTAGTAGTTTTGCATTATAATTGTAATTTTCATTTCCCTGATGACTAATAAAGTTGAGCACACTTTCATACTTATTGGCCAATGGTGATGTATCTGTTGAAGTCATCTGGCCATTATTCAATTTATTCATCTTTTTTTTTTTAATTTAAAGATCTCTCTCTATATATTAGATATAAATCTTTTGAAAGACATGTATAGTGCAAGTAATTTATATTCCATGGTTTGCTTTTTTATTCTCTTGAGTCTCTAGGAAGTTCTTAATTTTAAAGAAATTCAATTCATTGATAATATTTTTTTTTCTGTATGGTTGGTTAGTGTGTTTTATGTTTTCTTTAAGAAATTTTTGCATCTCTGAAGTTCACAAAGTGAACTATGCTACCCTCTAAAATCTTTATTATTTGGCCTCTCAGACTGGGTCCACAATTTGAATTTATTCTTATATGGTGTCAGTAAGAAACTAAAATCATTATTTTCCATTTAGATTCCTACTTATCCAAGCACTGCTTATTAAAAGGACTACCCTTACTCTCAATGCACTGCACTGACATCTTTTTTTATAAATCAATTGCTCCGATATATGTCAGTCTATAACTGGACTCTATTCTATTTGTCTATTCTTGTATCAATAACATACCCTTTAATTATTGTAGTTTTATAAGTTTCAATATGTCCTCTAATGTTATTCTTTTTATTCAATAACTCCTTGGTTATTTTAGTTGTTTGCATTTCCATATATATTTAAGAGAAATGTATCAACTTCCACAAGAACATATAACTTGTAAGGATTGTAACTGAAATTGCATAACATTTATAGATTATTTTGGTAGAAAGTGACACTTTTGCAATACTGTCTTTTGTCCCATTAACATGCTATAACCCTCCATTAATTGAGGTTTTTAATTTCTCGAAATAACATTTTGTTGTTTTCTGTATAAATACACGTCATTTGTTATTTGCCTAATTTTGCTATTGAATTGGATAATAAAATAATTGCCTTTTCAACAGTTTTTCTTCTAAAATATATACATTTTAAGGCTACATATTTTCCTGGAAGTCTAGCTATAGCTGCACCCATATGTTTGAGTAAATGATACTCTTATTACTTAGTTTGAAATGTTTTCTAAATTTTATTTTTATTTCTTCTTTGGCCATAGATTATTTAGAAATATAACTTATGTTTTCAAAGATGTCTTTTTGTTATTGATTTCTCACCAATTTCACTCTGGATGGAAAATATGCTCTGTATGATTGCAATCTTTGAAATGTATAAAGGTTTGCTTTAGGAACTAACATATGGCCTGTTTTATATGCATTTGAAATAAATGAACTCTACAGTTGTTGATATAGTATTCTACATGTCAATTTGGTCACATTGTGAGTTGATAAAATGTTCTATGTCTCTGCTAATTTTCTGTCTATTATGTCATAATGAGAGGTGTGTCAAAATCTTTAACTATCATTTCTAAAGTTAACTCTTTAAAATATTAGCTTTATTAGTTTTGCCTTATATATTTGTTATTGTATGTATAAAAATAGAACTGTTATATTTTCCTGCAGATTGATCCTTTTATCATTATGAAATGTCTATGTATATCCAGCCATACTCTTTTTCTTACGGTCTACTTTCCTGATGTTAGTGTAATTAAGTCTGCATTCTTTTATACAGTGTTTGCCTTTTCTATTTATTTTAATCAATATTTCATAGTGAGACCCCATCTCTACCACATAAAAAATTTAAAAATTAGCCAAGCATGGTGGCATATGCCTATAGTCCTAGCTATTTAGGAGGCTGAAGCAGGAGGATTACTTGAACCTAGGTGTTCAAGGTTATAGGCAATGATCACCCGCTGCACTCTAGCCTGGGAGACAGAGCAAAACTCTATCTCTACTAATAATGATAAAAAAACAAAGTCTTGAACACCAGGTTTTGTACTGCCAAAATTAAAATTCTGATGGAAACTCTGCTTACATTTTTAGCCTCCACTTGTTCTTGCTTGACTTTTAAGGGCATTCTTCCCTGCCTAGTACATAATAAATACACACAATTTTATATGTCAATTTAAATATAAATAAATAAATAAATTTATTAAAAAAAGAATACCACACCAAGAAATCCATATTTGCCCCATTTTACAGATCCTAAATTTCAGGTTTTTTAAAAAAAAATTCAACATTTAAAATTAGGAAATATCTTAAAATCAAGGCATAATTTAATGTGGGTTACCACTCCTCAAAAATCTATGAGTTACCTTCAATAACATAGAATAAGATAAATGTTGATGACTGTAATAGAAAATAATTTAAATTATACAGGTCTAATCTTATTGCCAATTCATGCAAGGACAAGTCCCATACTCTTAAGGTTTGAAATGATCAAGGAAGCTTTCATGGAGATTTGTGCTCAAAGAAGTCGTTGAAGAATGGGAAACAAAAGATTGGGAAGAAAAAGCAAGGAAGCATTTTTCAGGAATTTTTTACAGAATTCCTGTGGATGCTTACAGTACTTTTATTCCCTTTTGCTTCTACTTCTGTGCCCTTGCTTTGATCCATAAAGAGTAAAGAATGAGGCCCATGTCTTTGTCTTTTATAAATCACACATATCACCAATACAAATACCTGCACATCATTAAGATAAAGTGGATAAAAATAGAGCATATTTTAAAAAATAAAGGATGACAGAGTTATCATGATTCTAAGTCTATTTATAGGAAATCCAAACTAATAAAATGATTTTACATTTTGCATAACTTATCTCATCTTCTTCAAGTATTCTATCCCCAGCTACACAACCAACTAATCCCATAAAACAATATAGGATAAGCTCAGGCATTATTTCCTTCAAAAATTAAACAGAATAGTATTGACTGTTTTTTTTAATTTTAACTTTTTTTATTTCAGCATATTACAGGGGGGTACAAATGTTTAGGTTAAATATATTGCCTTTGTCCCACCTGAGTCAGAGTTTCAAATGTGTCCATCCCCCGAATGGTGCACACTGCACCCATTACGTGTGAATATACCCATCCCCTCCTCTCCCTTCCCATCTGCCCAACACCGATGAATGTTATTACTATATATGCACTTAAGTGTTGATCAGTTAATACCAATTTGATGGTGAGTACATGTGGTGCTTGTTTTTCCATTCTTGGGATACTTCACTTTGTAGAATAGGACTTGATGAGCTCTATCCAGAATAGTATTGATTGTTAAGAGCTCAGGCTGATTTTAAAGCCAAAACTCTATCATTACTAGCTATAAGATTTTGTGTGTGTTCCCTAATTTTTTTGATTCTCAATTTCCTTATTTTAAAGTGAGAATATTATGTAGATGTGAGGAAATGGATTTTTTTCATGGACTTCATAAAAACCTAAGACTGGGAGCAGTGCCTCATGCTTGTAATCCCAACACTTTGGGAGGCCAAGGCGGGAGGATCACTTGAGGCCAGAAGTTCAAGACCAGCCTGGACAACATAGTGAGACTCCATCTCTATAAAAAATAGAAAAACTAGCCAAGCATGGTCGCTCATGCCTGTAGTCCCAGCTACTCAGGAGGCTGAGGCAGGAGAATTTCTTGAGCCCAGGAAATTGCGGTTACAGTGAGCTGTGATCACATCTCTGCACTCAAGCCTGGGCCACAGACTGAGACCCCATCTCAAAAAAAAAAAAAAAAAATAACCACCCAGATAAAAGGCTACTAAACCAGAATCAGGGTAGACTTCAGAGAAATGAAGTTGGTAGAGTTCAAAAAACCTAGAAGCTATACATCTACTTTCTGCTGCCAGATAAGGATATAGGCTTGATGTTACTAAGTTTGGCTTCAGAATCATGAGGCTCCCATCAATTGTAAACATCCCTAAAAAGGGAACACAGACATTGTTTGTGCAACTTTATGAATGGTAACAGAAAATGACCGTGGCACAGTGAAGATGGTACTCTCAGATATAGGAGGGCCTACCTTGTCAGTAGATCCAGGTAATCCCCAACGAGAGACTCAGGGACACCTGGGAAGCTGTGCTAAGATACACTGCACCTGGTCCTGCTGTCTCTCAGCAGCCACCTCACTTACACAACGATTTTGCATCTCTGACTAATTAACTCACAGTCACAGTCTAACCTACAGAGGGTGTTTGTATAAATGCCAGTCTCTTTCCAGGACCTCTAACTTCATAAGCTGTTGTGCACACAACCATATAATGCATTTAAAGTGCTTAGCAGGGTGCCTATTATAGAATAAAGCCCTAAATAAACTTTAGTTAGGATGATGATGAAGATGATGGTGTTGATTATGAAATGAACAGACTCATAGATGATATCAGCATTCTATTCTGATAAATGATCAATAAGACAGAAGTAGGGGGAATACTTTCTTTACTCCTCTACAAGATACCACTGACATGAAAGAATAGGGATCTTAGTCTGTCTTGGAGCATCCTGCTTCTCCTCTTTTTGGGAGATTTTAAAGTAACGTTATTAAAGGCAATGAGATGGTCCAGAGATTACACCAATGGACACTTTTTTTTTTCCTTTATCTTTAAAATATAAATGAAATGATACTGATGGATATTAAATTAAACTGGAGCTCTTAAACATCTGACATCCAAAATGTGGTCATTTTTGTGATTCAGAGGGATTCTGTGTTGCCAATGTTTTTAAATACAACAATAGCTCTTTCACTGCAAGATCATCTGGAAGACACAGATACGAGGTCCAAACTCCCCTCAGAGTGAAAGTAACATAAAGGGATGAATTACTTCAGGCCTTTGTCTCTGTCTCCTCTTACATGAAAGCTCAGCCACTAGCAGCGCTATGGCCTCAGGCACATGACTTAACCTCTCTAAGTCTTGTTACCCTCACTTGTAAAATGGGAAAGCAGAAGAAACTTCAAAATTTGTGTGCAAATTATTATCATCATTTCACCGTTACAAGCATTATCGAAATGTCTTAATTAAAAAAAAAAGAAGAAAATTAAGCTTAGATTATTCAGAAGCCATGACATGGTATCCGTCTTCCTTTCTAGTTTTATCTAGATACACTTCAGATGCAGCAAAAGAGTAATTGTTCCTTAATTACACGCTAATTCATTCATTCTCAACCATTTGTTAAGCACCTACTATCTTTCAGATCACTGAAATACAGTGTTACAACTTGGACCCTGTCCTCAAGGAGTTCATGATCTGGTAAAAGATTGTTATTATTCCAGTATTTACACTGCTTCCTTAACCTGAACATAATTTTCTACAACCAACTTCACTCAGGAAACATTTTGCAATACACTCGAGCAGTCTGTATCTATCTGCCCTATTTTATTAACATTTTATTGTTACCTCGAATATAGCACCTAAAACACTGGGTCATACAGAACAGTTCATCCATATATATGAAACATATATAAGTTCCATTATGAAAAGAAAGCTGTCTTTGTATTTAGTATCTTATTTATTTCTGTTTCCAACAGCACTAGTAGCTCTGTCAGCGACATTACACATACATAAACGTACTTGGACAAAATAATAAAAATACCTATATTCCTTTGACATTTTATATTTCTCAAAATATTTTCTCGTACATCTTTTCTTTTAACCTCACAGTTACTTCTAAAATGTATTAATCTGAAAGGAAAAAAAAAAAGATGGCTTAAATAAGTTGCCAAAAGTCACCAAAAGATAGAGCTGGAAGTACATAAGAAAAGACTTCCAACTCCTGGTCCAGTGATTTTTCTACCACAATCTTATTGCCTTCTGAGAGCTGTCCTACAATTTGTCACTTTCAGATGGATTTTGAAGGAACATTTAGGCAGAAGATTGTAACTTAGAAATAAGAAAAATCAGGAGAGTGAAAGATTTACTACTTTCTTGAAAAGGATGAAAAAGCTATGGTTAGCAAAGCACAAGCCTAAATACTAAGTGTAATTCCAGTCAATAACTTCTGGCACCATTTACTTACTAAAATATAACCTAAGTCAAAACCTGTTTACCTCTTTGAGCTGCCAACATGTCCGACTTCATATTCTTAGCAGTCAGGTTCAAGTCTATGTTTATCTCCCAGTAAACCTTATGATATTGGTTATGATGTTTACAAAAGACATGAATTGATTTCCCCACATATATATGTTAATCAGTACATATATATTATATGTATTATGTGTATATATGTATATGCATGTGTGTGTGTGTATAATATACAATTCCTTGTCATTGTAAAAAAGCACACTGGACAAGTCCCTAGTTCAGAGCACTCTCTCACCAAGAATTCTACATGTTCACCTGGAGAAAGGAGACAATTGAACAGAATCCAGTGATCTGAGCCTAGAAATCATGAACTATTTTTTTTGATCCAGCAGATCCCTTATATTATTTAATCTTTTCTTTGTTGATAATATAGATCTGATTTAAACAGTTATTTTCAACATGTAGAATTTTCTGGTTGATGTTGATAGTAGAAGTGAGGCACACTTAAGAAGCCATTTGGCTCAGGCAAGGGGAATATAACTTCCTAAAACAGATGGGGTCAAAGTGGTCATGCTTCTACATTCCTAAAGACTAACAGATGTAAGACTCGTGAATTCCACTGACCCCTGCTCCTTTACCTGGCCAGCACCCCTAAAGTCATTTGGACAAGGCCCCCCCCCCCCCCCCCGGAAGCAAGAACTTCCCACAAATGCTGAGCTTATCACTTTCTCCTAAACTTCAAGGTAACAGAAGGAAAAATATATCTTATTGTCTCCCAAGATAAATGGCTTTGTAACTAAGGAATAAAAAGAGAGAGAGAACAAGATGGATTTTAAAGCAAAAAGGTATCCCTATCTGTTGAAAATTTTCTAGGTTCAAATTGTAGCCTACACACACAGCAAAGTGTCTTTTTATTTTACCTCTACCACTCTACACAATAGACCTTCTAAAAGGACCTTAGTCTCCAGGTGGTTTTTCCAAACTCTCTCAATTTTAAATCATCAATTCACATGATGGGTCTAAAACCAAGTGCAGAACCAGATTTATTGCTGTGGGGATGAGGTTGTGTGCATAAAATATCAGCCCTGTTGGCCAACTGGCAGCTCTCTTGTTTGCATACTCTTGCAATTACTTCCAGGTCATTAGGCGCATCTTGAGTAGATATTTTATTGTCATTAGCAAAAGTGGTGTAATGACATTCAGTGATTTCATGATTACAGCAATAAACGTTGGGGGGTGGTGATGACAAAAAGGAGACTTATGGGCATTGAATTTGAGCTAAATTTTATAGGGAAAAAAATGTTAAGACGAAAACAAGCATTTTCATGTATTGATTATTAGAATTTTTGCTTCATTCAACAAAAACATACTTGTTTATTCAACAAAAACAATGAGTCAGATCAGATACTGTTCTGGGTGCTAAAAGATAGAGTTTTGGATCAGACCTACAAGGCCCCTGAATTCACAGTATTTATTTTTAAGTGGGATAAAATAAACAAATATATAGATACACTAGAAACTATTAGTTATAAGTGCTATGAAGAAAATCAAACTAGACGATGAGATAGAAAATGACTAGAAACCTAACATAGTCCTTCCTGAGGTATCACACTTAAACTTAGACCTGGATAATAAAAACTACCCACTCCTCACTCCTTCAGAAATCAACCAAGAAATGGGATAGCTGATACAAAAACTGTAAAACAGGAATAAATTTTGCATGCTTTAGGAAAAACAACAACAACCAAAATCAATGAGGCTACAGAATATTGACCTAGAGGAAATGCTTGGCAAAGTAGGCAGGGTCTAGATCATTTAAGGCCTAATAAGCCCCAATAATTATGCTAAATATTTATTGAAAATCTGTGTACCAAGGCACTGTTCTCAACCCTAGAGGTGTATCAGTGGGGGGAAAAAAAGAACAAATTTCCCTGATTTCAGAGAGCTCACTTTCTAGTTGTTAGAGACAGATTATATATAAACAAATATTTAAAAATACAAGTGCTATGAAGAAAAATGAGACAAGGAAAACATGGTGTGTGGCTGGGGGAGGCATATTATATTATATAGAGTATTGCAGTGAACAAAGGGTCCTGAAAGTTCCTTGCCACTCTGTACATGGAGAGGTTGAGTCTGATTCCCTTCCCCTTGAATCTGGGTTGGCCTTGGTGACTTCCCATGATCAATAAGATGCAGTGAAGGTGATGTTCTGAGACTTCTGAGGCTAGAATACTTGCAGCTTCTGCCCAAGGACTTTCTCCCCGGGAGCCCTGAGAGCACCATGCTGGACATGTCAAGTGTGGACACTCTGGCTGTGGTAGGCAGCATCTTGCATGGCTCCCAACAGCCCCTGCTTCCTGATATTTATATCCTTGTGTATTCCCCTCCCCTGAGGTATGGGCTGGACCTAATGATTCTCTTCTAACACAGAGACTACCACCAATGTATTGGGATACCACTTCCAAGAATTGGTTACAAAAAACTCTATCTTCTGCCTTGATCTCTATTGCATGCACCTGCACTCTCTCTCTCTTCCCCTCTCTCTCTCTCTCTCACTCCCTTTCCCTTTCAGATCCCTTTGTCTGGGGAATGCAAGTTTCCATGTTGTAGGTAAACTTATGGAAAGGCCCATGGGACAAGAACTTAAGACCTGCCAACAGCCACAAGAATAAGTTTGGGAATTGGTCCTTCCCCAGCCAAGATGAGATGATTGCAACCCCAACAAACACCTTGATTGCAGCCTAATGAGAAACACTGAGCCAGAGGACCTAACTAAATGTTGGAATCTTGACCCACAGAAACTGTGAGGTAATAATTTTTCCTATATTAAGCCGCTATTTGGGGAGGTAGTTTGTTACAGCAATAGACAACTGTTATACTGGAAGACAATCCTAGCTGAGGCCAGCTTTCTATATTCATCCCTGCCAAAGTGCCAGGCACGTGAGCAAAGCCTCCCTTGGAGCCCATCCGCCAACTGGACACCACCAAATACCTTCTGTCAAGGCCCCTTGTGCTAGGAGATTCAACTAGCCAAGCCCTACTCAAATTCCTGACTCACAAAATTGTAATCTAAAATGAAAATGGTTATTTTAAGCTATTGTATTTGGAAGTAGTGTGATATGTAGCAATAGATAAGTGGAACAGGTGGTCAGGAAATACTTCTTTGATAAGGTAACACTTGAGCAAATATCAGAAAGAAATAAAGGATTGAGCTGTGCCAATATCAGGCAAAGGGGATGGTGAGTCCAACACCCAGATGAAAACACACTAGGCATGTTCAAGGAACATCAAGTGTCCCTGTGGTTCACATGGTGTAAGTAAAGAATAGAGTGTTGAGCTCAGATGATTGCAGATAATGAAGGCCATCTGCAAGGACTGGCATTTACTGTGAATAAGTTGCAGAGTTTTGAGCATTGGCTCAAAGTTTTGAGCGGAATATTCCGTTGTGAAATTTTGTCTCTTAGTCCTACTCCCTATCCCTATAACAGCTGTATCAAAATGGTAAGAGCCACATGCCTGCAGCAGACACCCTTCCTCGCATCAAGCACTCACCAACAACCAGTCATTTGGGAACCCCCCCTAAGAGAATGCCTCACGGACTCCGGGGTCCCTGTGTGGCCTGTGCCTTCGCCTCTTCCCATTGCTCTTCTTTGCCTGGCCGTATTTGCAGTTCAGCGCCGGTGCTTTCATTTTTGGAGTGTTTACATTAACTTGAAGTTGTTAACCTAGTTGTGTTGCAGAATGTTTCAGACAGTGCCAGAGGCTATAAATAAATAACAGTTATTTCAGGTCTGCCTGGCAAACAAGCGCCTGGATTCTGCTGAGACCCCAGGGACTGCGAACGCGGCAGTGCTGAACACCTCACACAGGGCTAAACGCAGGTATTCTCAAGGAATACTAAGCGGACACACTCCACGTGACACAGTCATGTCTCCCGTCAACACGGGCCTTCTGATTGCCACGGAGACCAATAAACAGGCCTCTCTGTCATACCCACTTGGAATAAACCGCAGCTAACTTGAGCCCAATTATTCCACATTACCAACCAGATGTCTTATCTCCTTGAACTTTAACAGATAAAAAATGACCAAAACAAAGTCTCCCAAGAAGCTTTATTTTTTTTTTAATGCGTGTTATCATCTAGAGCAGTAAGTCTCAAATTTTTGAAGTAAAAAGCTATTTTTTAATCTCCTTAATTACCAATACCTGGCTATATAAACTTGGACTAGATCAGTCATCTCTCTGTACCTAGCTTTCTCTAATTGTAAAATGGGAATGAAATTACCTATGCCGTAATGTTAATAAAAATTTAAATGAGAAAATACATGTAAAGTGCTTAGAAAAGTATCTGACCTATAATTAACAGTCACTAATAAATATTAGTTCATCATTTTAAAATATTGCTGACTATTCTTCTCACTATATAATTGTAATTATACTGAGTTCAAAAAAAATCATGATAATCATGACCTTATTACAATGAATTCAGTAGTATTTATAAATGAATATATAATTCATTACCCATTAGAGCAGCGGTCCGCAACATTTTTGGCAGCAGGGACCGGTTTCATGGAAGACAATTTTTCCATGGACTGCGGGGGCGTAGGCGGGATGGTTTTGAGATCATTCAAGCGCATTACATTTATTGTGCAGTCAAACCTCTCTGCTAATGATAATTTGTATTTGCAGCTGCTCCCCAGCGCTAGCGTCACCACCTCAGCTCCACCTCAGATCATCAGGCAGCAGATTCTCCTAAGGAGCCACAACCTAGATCCCTCGCATGCACTGTTTAGAGTAGGGTTCATGCTCCTACGAGACACTAACGCCTCTGCTGATCTGACCGGAGGTGGAGCTTATGTGGTGATGTGAAGGATGGGGAGCACCTATAAATACAGATGAAGCTTCCCTAGCTCACCTCCTGCTGTGCAGCCAGGCTCCTAACGGGCCAGGGAGTGGAGGGTTGGGGACCACAGCATTAGAGAACTGCATAGAGTGGAAACATAAGATATATTTGAGAAAGATAAATTGTTTATTGAATCAGCTGTGCCTCAGGAATATGTAGCTGTCACAGAGTTTGGGAATTCCTGGTCCAGGGGTCAAAGCTCATTTGTCTCCATCCTCTTTATCATTCACATCTCCAGCATTATACAATGAAAATTATTATTCAGAATTACGATGCATTGCCCCAGAATGAGTCTTACTTACCAAAAATGTAAGTAAAATTTACATTAGTGCATTTTAAGATGAAGATGTAGAAAATTTGAATGTGGGACTCTAGCAACAAAATTGAAACAAAAAAAAATGTCATTCTGATTCAGTTTCAGTTAAGTAGAATATTCAACAAATCAAAATTCCTCTTTCCATGGCAATCTAGCTAGTTAGGATTTTATAACAATATCATTTCATTGAAGCATCTCAGTATACAAAACTAGTAGTTCGTTGCTTGGTGTACATACTTTCTTATTTCATGCAACTTCATCTTTTTATAAAATGTCACCTAACATGTAGACTAGAAGTCATGGGAAATGGCTAAAGGTGGTCAATTTTCTCCTTATAGCTAAGCTGTTTCTGATCTTCTTATAGCTGAGCAAATTATTTATAGAAAAATAACATCTGTCTCATCTGATCAAATTGTTAGTCTTAAATCAATTTCAAACAAGAATCAAAGTAAATAGTATCAAAGTAAATAGTATCTTCCAATTTACTAAACATTTACTGGGTTCTTATGTGGGAGGGAAAGTAGAAGAGAGAAAAAGCTGTTAATGTCACCCAATCCATGGCCACAAGTTTAGTCATGAAATTATGTACTTCATATTTTAATTAAGGCAAAGTTTTAATTAATTACTAGCAGCCAGTTGCCTTTATTTAGTTTAATTTCATTAATGTTTTTGAACTTAACTTTATATGGTAGGAGAAAGAAATACCCACCAATGAATTATTATAGGAAAAGGTTGTAAAAGAGCAAAATAAAATATTTTAGGAAAAGGGAATGGGGGTAAATTAATACAGGTTTAGTGTTGGAACTATTTATAGTATCATTAACGAATCTACTCATCTTTAACAATTTTTCCTTCATAGACATTTATACATTTGCCTTTCTTAAGAACATACAAGATTCCTTATAGACAAGCCAAACTGTAAAATTAAATATATGACATCTAATTACGAAGAATGATTCTGTCTTAGGAGCAAGAGAACATATTACAAGTAATCTTCAGTACTGAATCTGGATCAAAGTGTTGATTTTTTCCTTCTTAAAATTAGCTGGCCACACCCATTTAAAGTGCCTGCCTTTGTTCTCTGCTTGTCTTGGAAGTCACACATCCCTAGTTGCTGTTTCCAGGGTGAGGTTGATCTAGGAATGCTTCACCCAGGTCTTTACTCTGAGAAACTCTTGACAGTGTGGGTTAATTATCTCTCATCTCACCTCCCACTACCATTCACCCAATTAAATACAAATTTGAATGGAAAAGCAGTTTTCTTCCCACTCAGATGTTTGTTTTTAGCCTAATGCACTTTCCAAATAACTGGTTGCCATAGTGGCAGGCACTTTGGACAAAGTGTCTCAGAGTGAGTAAAGTTCATTAAAACAACTAATTAGCCATCAGATAGGAAGTTGCTATTTTCATGCTTAGGTGAGAACCGGAATTTTTCTTGCAAATTTCACATACGGGCACATAAAATGGGAGAGAGGTGAAAGTAAAGAAAACAATGTTTTCTTTTATCGTTCTTTCTCCCTGATCAGAACTCTATTTCAAAAGCATATTATAGGCTACAAAAATTGTTTGATCTTCTTGGTTACCTGAGTACCAATTACTGCTGCCTTTCTAGAATATCCGTCCGGTATCTGCCCTTTCATGGGTCAGCAGTTTGTGATGTATATGAAAAGAATGTAGACATTGGTATTTTAGCCATAATTAGATTCTGCTACTTCCCTCACCAATTCAAAGCTCACGATTGTATTTCCAGAGAAATGTTTCTAAGCACAAGGTCACAGAGACACTACCAATTTCAGTTTAACCTGCTTCTTCAATTGACTACTTAAACTGACAACTCTAATTGTCCACTAGTGGACACATTTGTGCATTAAAATGTCTGGTTACATTGTTCTAAACCAAAGTATAATCTGACTTCAGTAATCAGGTCTAAATTTAGAGGCTAATTGCATCTCATCCTTTAACCTTTAAAATGAGTTGCCCTTATAATTTAGCAGAATCCTCTGCACATTTGTCTAAAACCAGAGATTCCAAAGACATGAAAATGAAAAAAACAGATTATTCTACGTGACTGAAAGGTGACAAAGCAATGACACCCCCAAGTCTTCAATTTCAAAAAGGTTATGAAATCTATGTTCATATTTTGTGCTTATTGGATTTATAATTTGTTCATTGCCCATTGCTCTCATTTGCATGAAAAAGGGAGGAATAGGTCAATATGTTCCTTTTAAAGTGTCTGAACTTCAATTCCAGAAAGCACTATTTAATGGATGGTGCCTTCCTTTTGCTCTGTATCCCTCTCTCTTCCTCTCTCTCTCTCTTTCTCCATCTCTATCCAAAAGACACAACTCCAAAGTATAGATCTATGTTTGGTTTCAGAAAAATCTGAGTCTTGATCCTAATTTTATCCTAAGATGTCAAATAACTCAGAGCAAATATCATTTTTTTCAGTATTGTTTGTTTCATGAGTGTAAAGATTATTTTTACAACCTACTCATTTGCTAGCAGAATCTTCCATATGTTTAGCAAATAGTCATTACATATTTGTGTGTTGCTATATCACCTGGTACATTTATAAAAAGCTGAATAGAAATGAAATAAATTATGTATGATTAATATGAACCACAGATACTGCCCTCAAAAAGATTATAACTGTACACCTACCCAGATTAAGGAAGCAATGAAAATGTATCCTCAGAGAAAGATGAAATCATATGTAAATATCAGATGTTATTACTTGTTTAAATTTCTCTATCACTTCTCTGCTCTGCTATATAAAAGAAAAAATAACTTACAACTCATGAGCTTTTCTTCTGATTCCTAAATTATAAATTCTGTCATTCATTCTGATTGTTTCCACATGCAACACGACTTCCAATTGGATAATATTGGTGAAAAAAATGATAATTTCAAGAAAAGTAATGCATGAATATGCTTATTTCTGCCTATTTGATTGGACCATTGAATTGAATGGACAATTGGAATTTACAACATTATGTCTATTTAATTAATGAAGATTGTTCCTTTTTTTCCAATCAGAAATGCTCCACCAAAAATCTAGGAAAGTCTAGAGGGGCAAATGGAAAGTTTCTGTTCAATGAGTATAGTTTCAGTCATGCAAAATGAAAAAGTTCTAGAAATCTGCTATACAACATTGTGCATATAGTTAAAAATATTGTACTATACACTTAAAAATTGTTAAGAGAATAGATCTCATATTTTATTTCTTTTAACCATAATACAAAATAAAAGTCTAAGAAAGTCTCCACTCCATGGTTGACTAAGAAACCATTGGGATTTGAAGGAAGCATTTAAATAATCATCTATTTAATCACTAATAGATTTAATGATAATCTGCTGACCTAAATGAAGAGGCTTTTATTTTTTATTTCCCACAGTGATCAGAATACACTTGGTTTCCTTGTTTGATATGCAGTTTCCAGGACTCCCAGAGGTAATAATTCAGTAGGTCAGCCTTATGTTACCCAAATCTGCCTTCATGGATTCATAAACAGAGGTCTACAGACCACACTTTGAGAAATCTGGGGTGGTGTGTCCCTTTACCCCAAATGCTGAGGATGGATTTCAGGAATCCATTTGTGTCACCTCTCATGGTTTCTGTGAGACATGCACTTGGGAAACACTGGCCTGAGTATACTTGGAAGCTTAACATGGTGTAATATGAAGGGGTCAATTCTGGGAATAAAATCTATGATTCTGGCACTATTAATACCAACTGGTTGCCATGGTGACAGAAACTATGGTGAAAGTCTCTCACACAGTGAGTCAATTTCATTAAAAATGATTAATACACCATCAATAGAAAATTTGCTAAATTTATAAATAGCTATAATTCATGGGCAACTTAGCTTAATAGAGAAAATAATAAAGAGGAAAGAAACTGCTCTTGAATCTGCCAGATCTCAGAGGCTATATTTGTTTTAAGATTCTTGTAAATACAATGAAACATCTAAATGGTGATTTTGCAGCTTTAATCTTTCATTTGGCTCCTTCCAGTATGACAGTACTAACTTGATCAAGATATTAAAGTTCCATGAGTTATTCTAATTTAAAAAACATAATAAGGAAGGCCAATGATAAGGAAGACAAGGATAAAATATATCACCAGGCCACAAGACATTTCAAGCTTATAATTCTTTTATTACAATGAAAACTTTTTTCCACTCTGAAGTCTTTAAATCACATTCATGACACTTTGGTATTCTTGGAATATTCTTCTCCTTTATATAATATTTAATGATTGTAAATTGAAATCATCAAATAGAATCATACTGCCAGACAATAATTTCCTGGATAACTAACCTTGTATATTTTAAGATGTCTTAGAATATGTAAAAAATCTTCCTTCCCTAATCAGACCTGCTTCAGCAGAAGCCTAAGAAAGTCTTTCATACCACACATGTTAAGAAACCATTGGAATGTGAAGGAAGAATTTAAATAATACAATCTTTATAATACTGGAAAGTTGTCAAATCATTCACAGATCACTTGCATTTGTATTCTTCTTTCCTTGTATATATGAGCTCCCACAGTACTCACAAGACCAAGTTATCAATTAAAAGAAAATTGGTCTCAAACAAAAAATTTAGATCTAGACCTTAATTCATGTATCTCTTTTCCTTTAAAAAAGTTTGTCACAGTTTTCTCTCTGTCAAAAATACAATACAACCATCAAAAGAGAAGTTGCCAATTATAAGTACTATAAGTAAAGTCCAAAACCATATGCATTTTCACAATCCAAGGAAATGACTTCACACTAAGGCAACAATTTGAATAGCTTAAAGATTTTGTTTCATTAATGCAGCAGGCACTGATTGAGCGATTATGATGTTAGCCCACATGTTAGGCAATGAAAACAAAGCTAAGCAAGTAGCCTCGAGGAGCCTGCATTGCAGCAAGCCTTATCATCACAGGGCCAGTTTTAGCCAAAGTGATGAGAATTACAATCCAGGTATGCAAAATATGTGTGAGAGCATACATGAGCTTGAGAGTGACTCTTACGTCTAGGAGAGTCACTATTAAGTGAAATATTTATTTGATGAACAGTGGGTCTTGGACAAGTAGAAAATATTCTAGTGTAGAGGGGCATTTGTGATGGAAGGGAAAATTTATCAAGACACAAAAACATATGGACTGTTTCTCAGGGTTGAAGGTTGGAGTAAAGGGTGGGCAGTAGCAGATTAGAATGCAGAAGTCTTTCCAATCAAAATTTTTCAAATTTGTCCTTTTTTTAAGTCCACCAGCATTTTCTGAGGGCCAAGCATTCTCCTTCCCAACTATTTCACATTGTAGCACGCACACAAATGAAAAGATGTATACGGTACATTGAAGCAAAAGACTGGGACTAAAGGAAGCAAACTTCAGCAAACCTAGCACACCTGAGACTCATTTCCAGCCCACCAATAGGAAGCTTCAAGTCAAAGAAAAGCATGCCCTATTAAGAATCAGACTTTTGAGAATTAAACTCTCTAGATTCAAACTCTATTCACTATCTGTGTGAGCTTGGAGAAGTTTCTTAACCTAGCTAACTTTCTGTTTCTATACCTGTAAAATTTGCTTACTCGTCTTGTAAGGATTGAATAGCTAATGGAAGTGAGTAGTAAAATTTAACAATTCACCAAATGTTAATCACTAAATTGTCATTATCAGTTACCATAAAGAATAAGAGAAGAAATCATAATAAAAATACCTACTATACATTGAAAGCCTTCTAAAAGACAGGAGCTACTTAATCTTCATAACATTCCATGACAGAAGCACTACTGCCATTCTCCTTTTTACAGATGAAGACACCATAGCACAAAGAAGTTAAGTAAATTGCATAAAGTTGCACAGCTAATAAATGATAGTCATTGGAAACATGTTAGGAAAACTGTCATTCCAAGAAGACCTTCTAGCCCATAAATGAAACTTGTTCTCTTTCTTAACAAATGAAAAATAATAATGTATTCCCATCCTCTCTTAATAGGCATCATGCCATTTCTAAGTCTAAAACTTCTTTATATTCATGTGTGTTTTCTTCTTCACTGTCTGCTAGTGATTCTACAGTGTTTTCCTTTCATTTTTTCCTATACTTACTTCACTCAAATCACACATAATATCTCCTCAGGCTGGTATTTCCAGATTTAGACAAAAAGTTGATTTTCCGTTTAGACTAATGTCTAACTCTGACTTCACATAGTAACCCCTTTTCCTCAATCCTTTACTAGATCTTTTTTTAAATGGCATTATGTCTTTTTGAGATCTGACTGCCAGAATTATGCCCAGTATTTCAGGATAACTTGGAAAGTTATGTTGAGTCTGCTTTGCAGTATTTTTCTTAAAATAATCCCTGTTCTCACGAAGCTTAGAATATAGTTGAGAAGAGAAGTGAATATACTGACAACGCTTGATGAATAATGTAGATGTATTTTCTTATTCCCCTACCCACTGTGCTCTTGGCCTTTCTCTCCTTACTCAAATGCAATGCACTTTTCCACGGAAGCAGAACACAGTTCTTGTAGGATGAATGGCATTTTCATAGAAAATGGTGAAAAAAATTTAGCAAATATTACAAACAAAGGAATAGCATAAAACAATGCTTCCAGGACCAGTTTCCTGCTCATCAGCATTTTTCAGGCTGTTAATAAGTTTGCTACAAAACAAAAAAGTATTCTAGTTCAAACAAGCTGGGGTAAGGCTGGTTTAAGGAAAGTGAAAGACATTTTAATGTTGTAGTTTTTTTTTGTGTGTGTGCTTTTTTTAACACTATAGGAATTTTCAGAGCCTTCAGTATGCTGTTTGCATATTGTGAATCTCCAAGAATGGGATATGGTTTAGTATTTATTGAACACATTTGACAGTGGAATTCTAGTTAACACATCATGGAACTAGGATACTATGGAATGCAGCTTAGGAAGCACATTTTAAAAACCATAGAGTTAAAAAAAAAAGCATTATTTAGGGGACACAGAAACATAGCAAAACTTAATCAGAACATCCATCATGGGGATTAGTGGAATTTGATAGGTTGACAATGGGGGAGTAAGACCCGGCAAAGGGATTCAACCCGGGTGCTATACAAAATAGGAGTTGATTTTCATGGAATATACCATTATAGGATTTAGTCATGTAAAGATATATGAGTCTGGATAGAGAACAACATTCACATTCAAGATATGTTTTTGCTTAGCAAAACAGCTCTTGGCATGTCACTATTGTTTTTCATAGAACAGACATAATAAAGGAGAACCATTTGCCTTCTGACATCATTCATTTTCTACTTTGCACAGATAATTTCTATAAATTAAATTGACACTTGGAAAAAAATCGGTTGTCTGTTCAATGGAAAAACTATATTATATCTTTACTCAGAAAGGCTGAGGTATAAATTAATTTGCCAGATCACCAAATGAAAACTGGTTATTGTTTTCTGAAAATAGACCAAATAGATGTGCATGATAGAAAACTTTCCAAAGTGACATCTTCAGCACAGCTCTCTCATTCCAAAGGAAAGTATGCAGGATAATCTTGTTATATAAGGACATGGAGGTAATCCCAGATGAAACAGCTAGAATCATTTATGGCTATAATTTATGGCCAGCACACATTGTGAAAGGGGATCTATTTCAAGTTTGATTACTAATATCCACCCTTCATTTAAAGGTAAAAACTTAAATCAATGAAGGCAGTCTATATGCTTAATCAAGAACATTTAAAAACTTGAATCATTTCAAATGAGATTTTCAAAAAAAGAAGTAAAAATCTCCCCTTCAATTTGAAAATATAATTTACTTTTGTCTTCCCTGTGGTATTCTATTTATTATCTGTGTTAGTTGGTGGAAAACTAATCCCTTAGAACTAGTCCACAAACTGATGGCAGGTCCATATTTTCTTTGACTTTTATGCCATACAGACTCAGGATAAAAGAGGAAAGAAAGGAGGGAGGGAGAGACGTAAAAGAAACAACTTGAGAAATTCTTACCCAGGCTTTTTACAAACAAACGTTTTAAAACCAACTTGAACCTTAGCAGTGTTGCTTTTCTGTTCTTTGTGTGTTTTTATTTGATTATACAAGAATAATCTCAGAAGCTAGTGGTGGTTTCAATTTGTCTGATAGAGAGAGCTAGAGAATTACCCTTCATAATACTTAATTAAACATTTCTATCAATTACATTGAATAAATACGCAGTCGCAACTGCTGCTGGTTGATTTGGCGTTTAAAAAGACGGCATATATTAAAGCCCCAGTTTGGCTATGTAACATATTAGATTCGGTTAGCAAACATAGCAATTGTTTTTCCTAAGAAAATTGTTCCCTTTAATTAAAGCATTAGCTCTTCTCTTAGCACTTTACAATGTGTGAGGCAAAATAAACATAAAATAGTTACTGCATATTTTTCCTCCACTTTCTCAGTCCAGATTCAGAATAATTTGATTCAGAACAATTTCTTCAGAGTTTATTTACTTAGAGTGGGAGGAAGAAAATACTACTGGCAATGCTGGTAATCAGAAAAGCTAGTTTATTGATAAATCATGCTATTTAGAAAACATGATGAGATGTTATGATGTGGGATCTTATACCCCCTTTTCATTCATGACCAACAAATGAAATCTCCAGTTGCACATTGAGATATATATTGAAAAAAAATTGAATCATTCGGCAAAATTATTGTTTCAAAGATCAAAGATTGCATAGAAATAAAGAATATGGCTCTTGAACCTAAAGTAATTAACCAGAACTAGGTGTGCTTTCTCTAAAATACTGCAATTAGGTAAGGAGGGTGACCTGCACTTGAATTCGTTTTAATTTTTTTAAAACTAATCTCTGATCATAATAAAAACTGACCTATAAACGGCGCTCATATAAAACGGTGAACTTAACTGATAAAAAAAAAAAAAAAACTGACCTATACTTCATTTACAATTTAGAAATGTTTTCATTCCTTTGTTCTCTGGTACCTTTCCCTTTCTGTGTCTATCTCTCTTTCTCTCTTTTAATGTCCTGGATTCACCTTTTAAAAGTGAGTATTAAATGCAAGAGTGTTTATCTAGTACGCAGGAACCATCAGAAAAGTGTGATTCTGCTGGATTTTCTCTTCAAATCAGCGTTAACAGAGCTTTTAGATGCTCTGGAATCAATTTCTCCTTTAGAACCACTTTCAATGGAAACTAAGTGTAGAACAGTCAGAGTCTATATATACACCTGAGGGACAGAATTTTCTAAACAAATTTTTAAAGAAAAATTCAGTAAAACCATTTTATAATCCTATATGATGCCAAATATAGGCTTCACTTTTTAATAAGGTATTTAGAATTCACTGATTTTTTTTCAGCTGCAGTTGAAAGAAATTAAAGTTCCCCTAGCCCAAAAAAAATAAAAAAATTAAAAAATAAAATCTATGTGTGTGTATGTGTGTGTGCTTGTGTATGTATGAGTTATAAGGGTCGGTCATGAAACTGGAGACAACGTTCATCTTTGTTCATGAAAACCCAGAGTTAGGCTGGAAAGAGTCAGAGTCTATACCCTCTGCCCACCCCTCCAGGTCCATGCATGCCTACACCTGCTTCACATTTTTGCTGTTTTCCCCACATCCCTCTGATTCTACTCTCTCCCCCTCTACCCAGTGAAGAGTCTCTTTTTGTTCTAAACCAAGTACTTCCTTTTGTTGTTTCATTTAAAAAAAAAAAAAAAAAAAAAAAAACACAATAATACAGCAGAGAGAGACAGTTTTATCAACCAATAGGAAAATAACTGTCAAAACTCCGGTGAGATTAACTAAATCAGTGGGCATGGTGAGATAGTGGACATAGTGACCATCACAGGAAACAAGGACAGGTGATGCCATAGGAACCTTTCAGGAATTCATGTCCCACAAATGCAGGGATACAAGACAAGTGACCAGTTTCCTATTGCCCATAGAGCACAGCCCCCAAACACCAAATCTGTGTGTTTGGCGTTCATGAATATAAAGCACTAGAACTAGAATACAACAATAGGAATTCAGTTTGAGGAAAGAGAATTTGCCTTAAACTTAAAACACCTTGGATTAAATTTCTAACTAGATTTTTTGTTAGTCAAGTAACCCTGAGGAAATAACCTTTATGTGCATCTGTTCTTACATTTTTTAAATGGAGATAATATTATGAACCTGGTAGGGTTGGGGAAGTAACGTACAAATGCATGTAAAGTTCATGGCACAGTGACAGAGTTCTGACAACGTGTGTTTATGGGCTCGGGTGTAAAAGTTAGGCAATCAAATGTGATTGACAGAAGAATCCAGAAGAGAATCTGTCATTTCTTAATCTGGTCAGGGCCTTCTGGGTTGTTTTTGTTCCAGTAATTTCTCTTCTTTGAAGTATACAGTACCAAAATACAGGAAGATTGAAAAGTGTTTTAACTTAACAAGCAAAACCAAGACCTAAATTTGAGATATGGAACAGGAGTGAAAAGAATCACTTTGATAATTGTGGGAAGAACCACTGGTTTTCCTGAGAGGCTGAGGTGACTAAAAAGGCAGTACTTCCAGAAACCTAATCTGCACAGCAGGAGAAACATAAAACAGAGACTAAGATTTTTAAAAACGAAAACACTCGGAGCTGGGGGCTGCTAGGAAAAATATAAGCACCCCAAAATTCTTGGTGAGTACTAGGACGAATGTGGAGTTCCTGGGTTAGAGGGAAGTTGAGGTAATTGTTTTGATTTACCTTTAATTGGAATTCTTCAGTAAAAAAGAGCTAGTCCTTCTTCCCCATTTATTTAGATATTCAAGATACTGTAAGTATAGATAATCTGTACAGACTCATGGATATTTCTTTATTCTGTGAGTTATAAACCAATAACATCATTATTTACTTTGTTGCCCAATGTATCCCAGCTTTGGCCATTGGGAGCTCCTTCAGATTAATTTTTGTGTACATTCAAGATGCTGATATGACTTTTTAAGCACTTCCTTACTTTATGGAACCACTTTCAAGATGTTCCTAGCTCATCTTATATTTTCTCTCACCCAGCCCTGGAATTACACATTTCTCCAAAAATCCCTGATTTTTTTTTTTATAGGAGAACATTAGAAACCAAGTATTCTGGGTATTTAGATTGGGAAGCTATGTGAGCTCCTTGCTCTCTGGGAATCACTGCATTTAGGCCTTCTCAGCGGACTGAGCTACAAACTGTATACTTATAGACACATTGTTGCATATTTTTATGTATCAGAAATTTATAGGAAGAAATTTTTTCAGGACCCGAACTGCTGAACTAACCTCTATCTATGAAAAATCAAGGTCACACTTAATGATAATAAAGACCATTGAATGAAAATACAAAGGCAATAATCTTAATAGTCTACAGATAGATATAGCCATACCTCAGCTCCTTAGGAACTTATGTTTATAAATATTACTTATATAACTTGATTTGGAACAAATATGAATAACAACCCTAGTAAGTTGAGCAAACCTAATATTAGGAGTTGCTTTCCAAAAACGATTTTGGTCTGTAGTTAGGAACCTCTTGTGACACAGGATAGCGTTTTGGGAAGGCATTATCTTTGACAGAAAGAAGCTGTGTGCATTTCTGGTAGGCAAGGAGAGAGGCTGTTTTCATTATTTTAGATTCTTAATCTGCATTTTCCTTCTGCTAATACTCCTTCCCTGAACCCAGGCCACCACCAGTCCTATCTCAAGTTTTGGGCTTGATTATTGTGACACAACTTTTGAAAATCCATGAATTCTGAAGAGGAACAGAAACTATTTAGGCCTATAATCCAGATTTACTCTCTGAAGAGGTATAGCTCCAGACAGAAACATAATTTCAGCAAATATTTATGTATAATTCAAAAGAGCAGCAGCTCAAAATGACTTTTTGGAAATTTTTCTTCTGTCTTTAAGGTTGTCATGCATAGACGAATGGAATAAGTGTGGGTTATTGATATAAGTGAGGGACAGTGGTGGGGACATTTGGATTTATAAATTACTATAATGTACTTAACTAAGTCTCAAAGGATGTGGTAATTGTTTTATCCAATAGAAAATAATAGAAAAACGACAAACAGTCTGTGCTCTAAGAGCATGCCTGTAGATTATTATGTAATACTGAATTTATGTTAGAGGACTTCTCAAATATTTGGTGGTTAGAGCTGGATAATACAGATACCAAAGTTCATGGTATTATTGTAACATCACAAAACATCAAATTTGAAGATTCAACTTACTATTACTATTAGAGCTATGTATTAAATGTAGAATTTAGAGAGTTTTCTTGCTTAACCATTCTGAAACAGTGCCAGATAGTATTGTGTATGGGCCAGCCACAGTCATGCTGGTAAATTTAACTAACTGCAGAACAAAAAGCTGCTAGCAGTTGGTGAAGAAAAACAATAATGTTTCCATTAAACTAACATGACAAGGAACTTGAGAAATAAGAGAGAAAACCAAAATTAAATTTCCCCTAGAGTACCTTAACTTTGCATTCAATTGTACCAAGAAAAAAATTTATAGTTTTTCGGTAAAGAATGTTCCAGTTTCTAACATAAGTAATATACCTCGTCTATTTCTTTCCATCTCCACTGACTTTCCCCAGGACGCCCTTCTAACTGATCTCCTTGCCTTCAGCTTTGCATTCCTCAATATATTCTCCACGGAATAGCACCGGAGTATTTTTTTCAAAACACCAAATAAAATTACTCTCCTGTCCTGCTTAAAACCCCTCCAAGACATCCTCCCCCTATTCCCTCAAGATAAAGTCCAAACATCTTAGCATGGCATACAGGGCTGTTTGTGATCTGGTACCTCCCCAGAACCAGCGCTCCACTCTGTGATTAAACTATTGTCTCTGAACATATTAAAATTCCCTGAATGAGTTACTTTCTCTTCTTCCCCTAAAACTTTACTCATCCTCTTCCCTCAGCATGGGTCACCTGTCTTCAACACTTCCGTCACCGGTTAACTTCTACTCATCCTTTCATTCTAAGTGTAAGTGCTCCAGGAAGTTTTCTGTTACCAACTGGCCTGCCTTCCAGCCTCCCAATGACTAAGATAGACCAGTGATGTGTCAGGTTGGTCCAGGAGTTATGTCCCATGTTATAACATGTCACTGTTTTAAAAATCATACTGTGAGATTCTTTATTTAGAGCAAGGAAAATTTCTTGTTCGCTATTGCATCTCTAGCAGTCAATACAGGCTGACAAATGACTGACTATAGTTAAAATTTGTTATTTTTTTTTTTTAGTAGTCTAGAATCCAAATACCCACAGCTTTTGGTGAAACCTCCAGTGCATGAGTCTTGGTAACAGTAACAGTCAAAGACAATAAACATCATTTGAGACTAGAAATTCTCATTTTCTGACACCTCGAAGTTAGGGGGTGAGCATGAGATCTAGGCTTGGCCAACTGGACACTGCTGCCCAGGACAGTGAATCCATGGTAAAAAGCATATGAGATAAAGATTATTCAAAGTGGCTCCTGTACTATCAGAAATCTTTGGAGACAATGATTGGCAATCATAGTCATAAGAAAATCATGAATAAGCTTTGGCACCTACCTGACTATGGTCTGTGATGTCTTCCTGCCTTGTCTTCTGAGTTCAGGTCTTTGAGTCTATGAACTTCACAGTTTCCTATAAATAAATTCATTTTCTGCTTAAGTTAGTCAGTAGTGATTTCTGTTATTCACAACTAAGACACCTGAATGAGAAAGAAGGAACTCAAAATTATACTGAATGGATACTCAGATGAATGGACTGATACATAAATGATTAAATCAATAACTGAATGAGAAAAAGAAACAAAGAATCAAAGAAAAGCTAGCCTTAATTTCCACGACTTTTGCCATTCTTTCTTTCCCTCCACCCATGACTTGGTCTCCCAGTCTTTTCCTCAACAGCACGTAATTTTTAAAACTGATAAACATTCAAGTCTCCTAGAAACCTTTAGGGTTCTTATACAACTTATAATAATTATTTATAAGATATTGATGTAATAATATTCAACTAGACTATAAACTAGTTGAAATAGGAACTCTGTATCCTCACCTTTAAGCTTATTTATTTTTTGAAATTAAGGAAGAGGTCAGAAGGAAAAAAACTGGTACTTTTCATTCATAGAAATTAACTGAGCCTAGTACAACATAAAAGCTCACATTTCAGTAAGTAAATATACTCATGATTCTAAATAGCAATTAAATATCTTCCTATGAATATTCCTTAAGTACCTTAAATTGAATATGTCATTAAAAATTAATCTATGTCTTTACTCCTAAACAGAGTTTATAAATTATGCTTACACTTCAGGTTTCAGATGAAAACATGAGATCATAGATAGACTTCCAGCAATTTTTGCCATTAAATTTCCTTAGGATTCAAAAAAAAAAAAAAAAAAAAAGTGGAAATCTGTATTACCAATAGAATTAAAAAATAAAAGTAAAAAACTTCTATACCATGCTGGATATTTTGAAGCAATTCTGTAAGCAAGAGAAAGAAGGAATACAGAGTGGAATTTCCAGCAAACAAAGGAAATGCCAGTATGTGGAGTAACCGAAGGAGTTCTCAGTAGAACCATCCACAGACTCCTCTCATTGAGATGTGGGAATCCATGAAATTTCCCCTTTAATCAGAGTAGACTTGTGACTGCTCTGACCAATGGAATACTTCCAAAGTGACTGTGTATGTCTTTGCCCATCAAAAGACACCAAGTGAGCAAATAAACATTTTTGCAGCAGCACATATCCCTGATAAAGAACTTGTATTTAAAGAACTCCTACAAAATACCAATACAATTATCCCAAAACTTCCAATTTAAAAAATGGATACAAGATTTAGACACTTGACAACAAAAAAATATTTAATTAGCCAAGCAAAACAAGAAATTATATTCAACATTATTAGTCACCAAGG
Organism: Eulemur rufifrons; assembly: GCF_041146395.1. Taxonomy (NCBI): domain Eukaryota; kingdom Metazoa; phylum Chordata; class Mammalia; order Primates; family Lemuridae; genus Eulemur; species Eulemur rufifrons. Next base: position 21,288,878 of record NC_090992.1, read on the forward strand.
GGAAGCAAATTAAAATCACAATGAGATACTACTTCAAATACTATAGATAGCTAAAAAAATAGAATGTTGGTGAGAATGTGGAAAACTGGCCCTCTTATTCTTTGCTGGGGATAATGTAATGAAATGACTATTTTGTTGGACTGTTGACAGTTCTTGATAAATTAAACATAGATCTACCTTATAACCCAGCACATCCATTCTTAGGTATTTACCTAAGAGAAAAGAAAACATATGTCTACACAAAGACTTACACAAGAATGTTTACAGTGGCCTCATTCATAATAAGCGAACAGTAAAACAACTCAAATGTCCATGAACAAACAATGAATGAACAAATCGTGGTTTAGCTACACAATGGGAATATTACTCAGCAACAAAAAAATGAATTAAGTATTTAGTATGGATACTCCTTGTTCCATAAATTCTACTTTTATTTTTTTTTATTTTTTATATTATTTATTTCAGCTTATTATGGGGGTACAAAATTTCAGGTTATATATATTGCCCATGTCCCACCCATCCCCCCGAGTCAGAGCTTCAAGCGTGTCCATCATAAATTCTACTTTTAGCAATTGCAGAGATTAGTTAACTATAAGATAGTCATTCCAGCATGTTTATAATAGTAAATAATTGAATCAATCAAAGTTTCTTAAATTAAGAAATAGGGGCCGGGCGCGGTGGCTCACGCCTGTAATCCTAGCACTCTGGGAGGCCGAGGTGGGCGGATCGTTTGAGCTCAGGAGTTCGAGACCAGCCTGAGCAAGAGCGAGACCCCACCTCTACCAAAAATAGAAAGAAATTATATGGACAGCTAAAAATATATATAGAAAAAATTAGCCGGGCATGGTGGCGCATGCCTGTAGTCCCAGCTACTCGGGAGGCTGAGACAGGAGGATCGCTTGAGCTCAGGAGTTTGAGGTTGCTGTGAGCTAGGCTGACGCCACGGCACTCACTCTAGCCTGGGCAACAGAAGTGAGACTCTGTCTCAAAAAAAAAAAAAAAAAAGAAATAGGTTACATTAACTGTGGCTTGTACATAAAGTGGAAAAATATAAAAAAATTAAATTGATGCTATAGAATTTATTTTTATGGAAAACTACTCATAATATATTGGGTGAACAAACCAGGTTGCAGTGTAATAATCTATGGTACAACATTTTGGAGACAATTGGTGCATGCCTACATACACATATATTTATGGTAAGGTTTGGGTATTTGTATGTATGTGTACAATTATGTGTGATGCTTGTGTCTTAATCAGTTCAGGCTGCTATAACAAGATACCATGTACTAGGTGACTTAAACAACAAATATTTATTTCTCCCAATTCTGGAGGCTGAGAAGTCCAAGATCAAGGTGCTGGCAGATTGTCTGCTCATTATATCCTAACATGATGGGGAGAGAGAGCGATAGAGGCAGGCAGGGCAGGGTGGGAGAGCAAGCTCTCACCTGTCTTTTCTTACAAAGGCACTAATCCCATCATGAGGGCTCCACCCTTATAACCTACCTTTGGGGGCTATTCCAAAGGCCCCATCTCCAAATACCATCATAGTGGGGATTAGGGTTGCAAGATAGGAATTTGTGAGGCATACAAACTTTCTGTCCATAACAGCACGTGAGTCCCAAGCACATGCACTAAATGTGTGTGCAACTATGGAGAGGTACATGGGAGGGGGTGTAGAAAAGTCATGTGGAAATAATGTTCTGGAGCTTTTTCCTTCAGTGACATTGATGAATCTTATTTTGCTTTTAACAGATGTTAATTGCAAATATCATTAAAACAGACCCTAATCCAATAAAAATTCAGTGTTCAAGTCAAATAAAAATATGCTTAATTATATGCATCTTATATTAACTTACTCATTAAAATAAATCATAAATTTTCATCAGATGCTTTCCTTATAATCAATGTACAACTATCATTTCTCCTAAATCTGATATGAATCCAGCCCATATATCTGTTGAGAAAAATCCAGAATGAGAGAAAAGTTGTAGATTTTTTTTTATTGGTTTGTGATATCATATAGTTAAATGATAACTCTACACCCCACAGCCTTCTACCTTTAGCAGGCAGAAGATACTGTTTTCACTGACTAAACTCTCCTTATCACACTTTTTAAATCACTTTCTCCTTATGTCAGAGTTAGCAAACTTTTTCTGTGAAAATCAGATAGTAAATATTTTGGCATTGTGGCCTATCAGTTTCTATCATAAGTAAAAAAAAATGTGTTGTTGTAGTGTGAAAGTAACCAGAAACACTACACAAATAAATGGTGAGGCTGCGTTCCAATAAAACTTTATTTAAAAAAACAGGCAGGGGGGCAGATTTGGCATAATGAAATGAGAAGTAAATAGAATAGAAAGGCATGGATAAGACAAGATAAAGATTAATAAATTTAAAAAATTCTATGCTTTGAATACTCATTTTATAAATGTGAGATATTTTACCAAAATGTTAGTAATGTTTTTTCATATATTAATATATAACTTCTAGCAAATAGTATTGAAATATTTAAGTCAGAGAGAAATTCTGTAGTGAGAGGAAGAATTACATTTGAATTATTTTCTTAAATATAGATATATATCTTTGGAAAGGTAACTTGCTCAGATAACTTGCCAATGGCATTTATCTGAGAATTAAACTAATAAGTTGGCTCACCATATAATCCATCACTCAAACTGGGGAAGTTGGGGAAATAAAAGCCAACCTAAATTATTAAAATATATATTTTCTGAAAGATTTATTTACTGACCAACAATTTTATTAGATCTATAAAATAGTTCCATTCAAAATCTATTAACAAAAATGAATGACATTCCTTCTAAAAATAAAAACATGTATACATGTTCATTTAAGCACATTTGTTTCTATTAATTACCTGAACATTTAAAAATAGCATAAGAAGAATAAATGTCCTTACCTAAATGGATCTCATATCATGTCATGGATCTTATGCTGAAGTATGCGTTCTCCAATATAATCCTATTATTAATTTATTAATAAACTTTCCTTCAATTTTCTCCAAATTTGTATTTTATGGTTAATAAATTTGAAATTGTTGACATTTTCAATTCACTCTTCTGTGTAGACTATGTTTTTTTTTGTTTTTTTAGACTATATTTTTAATTAAGAAATTATTCTCTATTTAGGTTCCAAGGAAAGTAGAAGAAAATCTCCTAAGTGGAGAATATCCTTATTTCTAATGTTTCCATGTTGAATTTTGTAAATGTTTAAGTTCAATATATTTATAAGTACCGACTTTTTGCCTCTATTAGGAGTACCTTTCTTCATGACCATTTTTACAAAATAAAGCCCTTCAAATGTCATCTGTATTTTTTATATATTCTTTACAACTTTCACAAAATATAAATACTAAAAACTCAGAGAACAACTTAATTTCAGTCCTTTGCAGTACAGAATATACATTTATTCAGTTGAAAATAGGAACTCAATCAAAAAAATGTTTTCAACAATTTGAAATATTCCAAAGTGCAGGTGTAAAATTTCAAATTTCAATCATGTACACCATTTGAGGAATAATAATTTGTTCTGCTCTTCCCTTGCTTTTGTAGGGATGCATTGTGACAGTTTCCTGTTCATAAATTTTGTTTTGAACACTTGCAATTTGCTAAAAGCATTAAGAGCTGATGTATTTTGCTACTCTATTCATCAACGCATTGATTAAATATTTCCTACCGATTTTGAATGAAATGTAACAAAAATTTTAGATGACTCATTTTCAAAAACAGCTCAATATCATAGTGGGGGATTTAGGTTTATTTCCAACATCTTCAGAACCTAAAATATTTCTAAAACCTGACTGATGATGGGCAGCAAAGATGAAAAGCACATCTGCCAGCTAAAATTATTTTTTGTTTTTATTGAAAGGAGCTTCCCACATAAAAAAAAAAATGTGTTCACTTATTATAAACTGTGTATATATTTAAAAGTGTAGAAATTTTGACAACTCTTGCTTCTATTACCATTGACAAAATTGGATTAATAACATTAATAAATTACGTGCCCATCATAATGAATACCAAGCACATAGACTCAAACTTACTCAATTTGGTAACTACATTGTTTTCCTATGATGCTGCACTCCACCATTTGTAGTAATGCAGAAAAACCAAATAATTTTATTTTTAATCTTGAAACTTTTAACTGAATTTTATAAAAGCATCTGCCATGATATCAGGTGTTTCACGTTTGACAGAATTAACATCCAAAGCCTTTACTTTGATTCCATAAACTGGACAGAAGAAAGATTGATCCACTATTGGAATTAACTAGTTTTCTAGTTTGAAAGGATCCAAACATATTAAACAAACCTGGGCCGGGCGCGGTGGCTCACGCCTGTAATCCTAGCACTCTGGGAGGCCGAGGCGGGTGGATTGCTCAAGGTCAGGAGTTCGAGACCAGCCTGAGCGAGACCCCGTCTCTACTAAAAATAGAAAGACATTATATGGACAACTAAAAATCTATATAGAAAAAATTAGCCGGGCATAGTGGCGCATGCCTGTAGTCTCAGCTACTCGGGAGGCTGAGGCAGTAGGATCGCTTAAGCCGAGGAGTCTGAGGTTGCTGTGAGCTAAGCTGACGCCACGGCACTCACTCTAGCCTGGGCAACAAAGTGAGACTCTGTCTCAACAAAAAAAAAGAAAAAAAAAAAAAAAAAAAAAAAAAAAACAAACCTGATGTCATTTAATAATTAGAGGGATATTCTTCTGTGAATGTAGCCAACATAGTCACAGCTACTGCTTCAGTTTTCATATGTGCATGGGAAAATATGGAATAAAAAAAGGAAAAAAAGTCATTATAAACAGTCACTTTATTATCCCTAAATCAGCAGTCCCCAACCTTTTTGGCACCAGGGACCAGTTTCATGGAAGACAACTTTTCCATGGACTGGGGGGTGAGGGTGGGAGAATGATGGTTTCAGGATGATTTAAGCACATTACATTTATTGTGCACTTTATTTCTATTATTATTACATTGTCACTTGCCACTCACTGATAGGGTTTTGATATGAGTCTGCAAGAAATTGATTTATTATGGTCTCTGTGCAGTCAAACCTCTCTGTTAATGATAATCTGTATTTACAGCTGCTCCCCAGTGCTAACATCACCGCCTCAGCTCCATCTCAGATCATCAGGCATTAGACTCTTATAAGGAGCATGCAACCTAGATCCCTCGCATGCACAATTTATAGTAGGGTTCACGCTCCTATGAGAATCTAATGCCACCACTGATCTGACAAGAAGTGGAGCTTATGAGGTGATGACAGTCATGAGGAGTGGCTCTAAATATAGCTGAAGCTTCATTTGCTCACCCACCCACCCACGGCTCACCTCCTGCTGTGCGGCCTGGTTCCTAACAGGCCACAGACTGGTACTAGTCCCTTACACAGCCTGGGGGTTGAGGACCGTAGATCTAATTATAAACTATATTTTATAAAGTGATATGTAAAAATATCATCTGCAGCTACAAATTAAATCAGAGTCTTTAGGCACATTCTTCTTAATATTACTATTAACTTTTAAAGTAGATGCTGATGCTTCCTCGGCATATTCATCCTCTGTTGTTGTGTAGACATTGATATCACTGCAGTACCCATGTAAGTAGTACTTGTCAACAAATATTTTGCATAAGCTACATGTTCTTCATCAACTTTTTAAGAAAAAAACAAGTTTAGTGCCAAATTTCTATAAGCATGTACTTTCAGTTTTCTAGCTCATTGCAGCCCAAATTAAATATATCACCAAATATTAATAATAAAATATATATTTGTATATTTCTCCATATAATAAATAGCAATACCACTGTAGCAACGATGTTCAGAACACCTGCAATATTCTCAGCCTCTCTTTCCCACGTATTTCAAGTATATTTAATCAATAATTGTTCATGTTACCCAGTGATTCTTCCAAGAGGTGATCTGGCAATTTCATGCATTTCATAGGCCATGGCCTGGCCACAGCTCAACTGTCTGGCACGTCAAGGTCAAAGTGGAGGTGTACAAAGCCTTAATAGACATACTTTTCCAATGGTTAAAAATTAGAATTAAATAATACCATTTATAATAGCATCAAAACATGAAATACTTAGGAATAAATTGACCAGGATATGTGCAAAAGCTAGACACTGAAATCTACAAAGTATTGCTGGTAAATATTAAAGAAGACCTAAATAAAGACTTTAGAAAACCATGCTCATGGATTAGAAAACTCATTACTAGTAAAATGTCAATACTTTCACAGCTGGTCTACAGATTCACTGCAATTTCAATCCAAATCTCAGCAGATTTTTTGTAGAAAAAGAGGAGCTGATTCTAAAATTAATATGGAAATATAAAGGAATTTTATAAACCCAAACCATTTTGAAAATGAAGAACAAAGCGGGAGAACTTACAACTGTAGATTTCAAGACATCCTAGTAAGCAACAGTAAACAAGATAGTATTGCATAGACATTTAAATCAAGGAACTGAACGGAGGAAAATCCATACACACAAATATATTTGTATGTGTGCATGTATATACACATATATACACATATACATGCACACATTACATACATTTTGTGATATGTTATATATGTTATAAAAATGTTATATGTGTGTATATGTAATGTACAAATGTATATAATAATATATGCAAACTATTTCCAACAAAATTGTCTGGACAATTCTACATGACATGTATAGTATTTATTTTTTCAGTTTTATTGACATATAATTGCCATATAAAAATTGTATATACTCAAAGTGTACAATGTGATGTTTTCATATAAATATACATTGTGAGATGTTAACCACAATCAAGCTAATTAACATATCCATTGCCTTACATAGTCACTTTTTTTTTTTTTTTTTTTTGTTGAGACAGAGTCTCACTTTGTTGCCCAGGCTAGAGTGAGTGCCGTGGCATCAGCTTAGCTCACAGCAACCTCAGACTCCTAGGCTTAAGCGATCCTACTGCCTCAGCCTCCCAAGTAGCTGGGACTACAGGCATGCGCCACTATGCCCGGCTAATTTTTTCTATATAGATTTTTAGTTGTCCATATAATGTCTTTCTATTTTTTAGTAGAGACGGGGTCTCGCTCAGGCTGGTCTCGAACTCCTGACCTTGAGCGATCCACCCGCCTCGGCCTCCCAGAGTGCTAGGATTACAGGCGTGAGCCACCGCGCCCGGCCCATAGTCACTTTTTTTGTGTGTAGCAGGAATGCTTAAGATCAACTCACATAGCAACATGGTCTTTAAAGGGAACCTCCAGTTTTACCACATGTAAAAATTAACGCAAAGTGGAGGAATCATAGACTTAAACACAAAAGTTAAAACTATAAAATTTCCGGAAGGAAATTTAAACAAAAATCTTTGTGACCTTAGGTTAGGCAAACATGTTTTAGCTATGACATAAAAAGCATGGACTCTAACATTAAAAATAGGTAAATTAGACATTACCAAAATTAAAAATTTCTGTTCTATAAAAAAAATGGAAAGACAGGAACAGAATGAAGAATATGTTTGCAAAACATATAGCTAGTAAAAGGTTTTTATCCAGAATACAAAAAGAACTCTTACAACTCAATAATGGGAGAAACAACTTAATTTTTAAAATGTGCAAACGATTTAAGCAGACACATCCAAAGAAGATGTACAGATAGAAAATAGCTCAACATCACTAGGTGTTAGGTAAACATAAATTAAAACTAAAATGAGATACTACTAGATACCTAGTAGAATGCCTAAAAACTAGAACAAGAGATATTAATAGAAGAAATATTCCCCATCCCAATTACTTGTGAAGATGCAGAAGAACTGAAATTCTCATCCATTGCTTCTGGGAATAAAAAATGGTATAACCATCTTGGAAAACAGTTTGACCCAGCATATGACCTAGCAATTCCAATTCTAGGTATTTACCCAAAAGAAATGAAAATGTGTATCCACAAGACAGGAATACAATTGTTTAGGGCTACTCTTTTTCATAATTGCTAAAAAAAAGGAAACAATCCACATTCACCAACAGCTGGCCAATGGATAAACAGACCATAGTAGGAACATACCGTGAAATATTATTAAGCAATGAATAGCAATGAATTATTGACATATGCAACACAAAGGTTTGATCTCAAAAGCACTAAGGTGAGGGAGAGGAGCCAGAAACCAAAAGCATTTCATGGTTGAATTTACTCACATGACATTTTGAAAAAGACAAAGCTATTGGGTCAGAAAACAGAATAATGATTGCCATGGTTTTAAGGTAAGTGTAAAAGCTTGACTACAAAAGGACAAAAGAAAAACATTTTGTGGAGATGGAAATGTTATATCTTGATTGTGTTGGTGATTATGCAACTGTAAACATTTGTCAAAAGTCATGGAACTGAACACTTTTGCAGGGAGTGTTTTATTGTATGTAAATTTTACCTCCTTAAACCTGACTTTTAAAAGAAGAATAAGAAGGAAACCTTGGTTGAATGGTCACCTCCTCTTGGACATATTCCCTGCCTCCATTATTTTCAGCCTGGTGTATCCTTCCAACGGATGAATGGCTGCTCTCCTGTTTCCTATCAAGCTTGATATGCCTCTACCCTTGTGCTTAGCACACTCGGTTAAATTCACTGATGTTCTTGTCTCTTTTCCCCCCAGTGGATTGGGCCCCTTGAGTGCTTTTTTTCCTCTCCAAAGCTATATTCTCACACTTCAAGTTGCGTAAAGTCAACTCTAACATATAATCAATAATTGTTGGGAGAGGGGAAGAAATAATAAAAGAAGGAGCAGAGACACTTTCTTCATTACAATTTTTCTCCCAAATCCCCCTTGGGGTGAGAAGAGGTTTCTTTTGCCATGCAAAGCTAATCTTAACTATAAAAATGTCCTGGATTTATGTTTTAAAATGAACGAGGATTTCAATTTTTATTGAGGTGTGGTGAGGCCAACGGATCAGGAGATGATTGAAAAGACTGTCATTGGGACATTACTGACATTTCCCAAGAGGATAGGCCATGCAGGGCCACGTAGGGGCACGTGGAGAACCACCAGGGTCAGCCAAGAGCAAAAGGAGTCAGGGAAAAGGATGAGCAAAAGCAGTTTTGGGGAAAAGAAATGGGTAAGGCAGGATAAGCAGCTGAGCAGGCTTAGGATTGGGTAGTTTGAATAATCTTGGCAAGCTCTGAGCTATCGGGGTGCTCTCTAGTTGTCCAGTATCTGGCCCTGGGGTGATTTAGGGCAGAGGGATAGTGTCCCCAACTTTAGGAGCCTGATAAAAGGAGGCAGATGTGACTGGGGTGTGGGGGCTCACGCCTGTCATCCCAGCCCTTTGAGAGGCCGAGGGAGGAGGATTACTTGAGGCCTAGAGTTCAAGATAAGCCTGGGCAACATAGCCAGACCTCCTCTCTACGAAAAATAAAAAATTTAGCCAGGTGCAGTGGCACCCACCTATAGTCCCAGCCACTGAGGAGGCTGAGGTGGGAAGATCACTTAGAGCCCAGGAGTTCAAGGTTATAGTGAGCTGTGAATGTGCCACTGCACTCCAGCCTGGGTGACAGAGGGAGACCCTGGCTCTAATAAAAGGTGGCACGTGAGTGTATGGATTTAGGATGGGTTGGTTCGCATATCAAATGGGTGCTCACAAGCAAATATTTGCTGTCTCTAGGAAATATTAATAGTTACCTCCAGGAGGGGCGACTTCTTCCCCACTCAGTGAGGCCCCATATGTGAGAGTATTAAGAATACAGAAAATAAGAAAATATAGTTGATACAATTTATGTAGCATCTTTCCTTTATACATTATATTTTATTCAATAACCTTAGAATAAAATTGGGTGTGCCCTGTGGTTATCGAGGTGTTAGCAATATTTTTAAGTCTCTAAAATCAGTCTAATGTCTTGCTAAATATCAAGTGAAAAATAGCTTAGATGATGTGCTAAGGCATATTCCTCTATATTCTGCAATAAGCACTATATAAACATTGAGAGATATATTTAATTTGTCTATGGAAAGATGGATTACACAGTCAACTTCTTTAACTTTTATTTCCTACTGTGAATCAACAGAAGCTACGCTTTAGTGCCTTCTAGGATAAGTAATAGAAAATGCCACAGACACAAACTGCTGAGTTATCTTCACCCTTGTTCTTTTATTTAATATTATGTCCATGTTATTTCATTTAATAAAAGATACAAGGGCTGAGAAAACGCAATAGTGTGTCTGTGCATGTAAAGATATAGGAGAAATCAATTACAATATAATAGAAAGCATTATATTTTCTTACATACATTTTGTCTAAAGTATTAGGAAAAGGTCACACTATATTAGATTTCCAAACATATTTAGCTTAAATTAAACCCCACTATAACAAGAGAAGAAAACATTTATCACTGTTCTAAGATCACGAGCAAGTTTTCATTTCTGACTTTTCTCCTGCACGTCTGTTTGTAGCCTTAGTCAGGGTTAAAGTTGGGAATAACAACAATTAAATGTAAGACTACCAATTTCTGTCATCACAGGGGTCTCGACTGCTGTGTAAATACACAAAATAAAATATTTATTTAGGAAATTGTGTTTTGTGTCTCAAATGGCCTTTCTCAGCTGCCCTCTTATTTCCAAGAATCTCAATAGAAACATTGGCTAACTTTATAAAGAGTTTTTAAACACAGCCCATAGTAACAACAGTAATGTTAAACAGCTACTATTTGATATCTCAGTGTGTGCTTACTCAGCATTTAACATACAATATCTCATTTATTTCTCCAAACACCACATGAGGGATGCATTCATGCCATTCCCACTTGCAGATATAGAACTAAAAGAATAGAGAGATTAAGAAACTCAGCTTGTAAGTGGTAAACCTGGGATTTCAATGAAGGGCTCTCTGAGTCCTGAACCTACATGTTTACTCAACTACACTGTATCTCCTATATTAATATAAACTGCTTAATAGGAGCATTTTCCCCTGGAAACCATGTTATAGACAATATTTATAGTCCTATGAGTAAACCACAAAGTGCATTGTATCCACGTAAAAGTACCAATACAATTATATAAAATCTGACCATGAATATGTACAGTTGTTTCCATTAGACAATACATTCCAAGATTTTTGTACTTGGCATAGCAGGAATATATTTTCTATTTATGTAGTTGGACAATGGAATCTCTTTCCTTTTCCCTTGTGCCTTATTAAGCCTGAATATAGCTGATTATGTGGGGCTTTGTGACATAATAAGAGAGTAAAATAAGAATCATTTTTACCATTGAGGAGACGGGGATAGACAATTCTAGAAAGGCTAAAATAACTATAATGGATGTAGTAGATGAGAACCTGTTCTATGTCTATTTTAGAGAGAATACATCCCTATCACACATTATGCACTCATAGTTTCTAAGCGATTCCTAGATATTTTAAAGATATTACCTCTAATCCTCACAGCATCCTTGTAAGGTGTATACAAATGCCCTTATTTTATAGTTTAGAGTTAGTTGAGACTAAAAGTGATTCCTACAGCCAGGGAAGTAGCAGAACCAGGCCCTGAAATCCTGGTGTGTCCAGCTCCAAAGATTCCATTATTGTGTGATCGTTGGTGAGTGAAAAGTCTCTGAGAGAGGCAGTAAACTGAAAGTCAAGGTTATTCCACAGTCATATTTTATTTGGTGCATCAGTGTTTTAAGCAATTTTTAAATTTAAGTTACTGTGCACACTGATTTGTTACAGTTCTCCTATGGACTCTCTTATACTCAGCTTCCAACACAATTACATTAATTTGATGGCTCCTCAAAGGATTTAAGAAATCTGGTGAAAGATGATGGTGATGATGATGATGATGATATCAAGATACTATACAGAAGCACTTCACTAATTTCTATATATATATTATCTCATTTAATCTTAAGAACTACCCAGTTTGTTAAATATGGTCGTTCTCATTTTACAGGTAAGAATATTGATTCATTTTCCTAAGCCCAGTATAATTCCCTAGTGATAGAGCTCGGATTTGATTCCAAGTCTCTCCTACCCAAACAGTATGCCCCTAACTACTAGGCTACATTGCTTCTAACTAGCGGGCTAGGTTGTAAATGTTTCTATTAAAAATAACTTTTAGCTGAAAATAGTGGATCACATCCTAAAAACTAGCAAAGCAAGCTGATTAACTTGTTTTTAATCAGTGACTCTTGCCCTTCCTTTAAAAAAGAATCAGTCAAAATTTCAATTCGACCCAATTTCAAACACGTTATATTGAAAAAACCTTCACCATAGGAAGTTGGCTTAATTGTCCAGAGGATTTGAGACTAAATAGTCTGTCCTTTGATTTCACTCTTGAATCAATGGCCCTCATGTTCTTCTGTCACTGTGAAGACGATGGCTTCTCATCTCTAGACAGCAGAAGAGTGGGTTTGCAAGAAAGAGAAGCTTGCTGATGTATTAAAGAGAACCGTAACCTCTGCAGAGGATTGATGGTGGCTTCAAGAGAATGTGCTCTCCTATCCACTCACAAGTGTAATTTAAAGAGGATTTTTCAAGGCATGGATAGACACCATTACTCACATCAATTCCCACTGCCTTCTCCTCCTATAACTCTTTACCAATTCTGGTCCACAGCCACTCTGCCCTGTTTAATCAACAGCATGCATTTGAGAAGTATTCTCCAGCATCCCCAAATGAATTTCTTATAATGCAAATTGAATGAAGTAGTGAAAATGATAAATATGTCTGCAGTGTAACAGATCTGTTTCAAGCTGTATGATCTGCCTGAGGGTAAAAGGAACTTCCCAAACAAACTATGCCAACTCCAGATTTGAAATGATCTATTTTAACCAGGAACTTAGCCTCAGTTTTTTCTCTCAGGAATTTTTTTCTATGAAAGTTTTTATCTACAATATTCTATAATATTGAGGTCAATTCTCTGCTTTGAGAGCAAAGATATAAATAAGTTCAAGGACATAACTTTATTCAGGACAAAGATTTCAAAAACTAGAATGCATTTGTGATTCATGATGTTTTTCTAACCTTTTCCCCATATTACAATCGTGGTAAACAGAACAATATACCCTCAAACATGCCCACGTCCTAATCCTTAGAACCTGGGAATATATTATGTTACACGTCAAGGGAATTACGTTTATAGTTGGAATTAATGTTGCCATTCAGGTGACCTTGAGATAGAGAAATTATCCAGAGTTATCTGGGTGGGATTGCTGTAATCACAAGCATTCTTATAAGTGAAAGACAGGCAGGAGACTGAGTGTCAAAGGGATGTGATGGGAGAAAGATAGGAACTATAGGCCAAGGAAGATGGGAAGCCTCTAGAAGCCTCTAGAAGCCGAAAAAGGCTGAAAATGGGTTTCCCTGTAGAGCCTCCAGAAAGCAATGCAGCCCTATCATTATCTTGCTTTTACCACGTAAAACCCTTTTAAGATTTCTGACTTTCAGAAGCATAAGATAATAAATTTGCATTTTTAAGCCACTCAATTTGTGTTAATCTGTTAGAGCAGTAAAAGGAAACAATACACATAATGGTATCGGAAGTGAGATGATATCTCAAAATGTGGAAGTGGTTTTGGAAATGGGAAATGGGAAGAGAATGGAAGAAATTTGAGGAACATGATAGAAAAAGCCTAGATCGCCTTGAATAACCTGCTAGTAGAAACACGGACGATAATGACTGTGCTGGAGAGGACACAGAAGGAAGTGAAGAGAATGGTAAAGAAGCTATGTTGTCTTGGAGAGCACCTTAATAGCCATGAACAGACTGTTGGTAACGAAGCAGTGAGTATTACATATTGTTATATGCCTGTCAGACATGGGAGATAAATCTGATATTAATTCAGCCTGCATATCTATGCGTTTGGCATCCTTGGATTCAATCAAAATATTTGAACATAAACAATAAAAAATAACAACACAATAATAAAAAATGATACAAGTAAGAAAACAATAAAATATAACTATTTATATAGTATTCATATTGTATTAGATATTATAAGTAATCTAGAGATGATTTAAAATATACAAGAGGCTATGCATGGGTTATATGCTGAAACTACACCATTTTATATATGGGACTTAAGTATCTGAGAATTTTGATATGGGGGGGCTTCCTGGAACCAATCTCCCATGGATACCAAGGGATGACTATATACATTATGTATACCTTATTATTATTTTTTAACAATTCTCAGGGGAGTCAAATAAGAGTTTAAATAGAAACCTAGGAAATAGAAGGTAAAAATAAAAAAGTCTTTCCCAAGGGAAGTAACCACAAATATAAATCAAAAAAAGCAAATACGTTACATTATAAAATTCAAGCTGCACTTAAAGAGAATGCTTCACTCAGGCTCCAAATCCAGAGAGGTTTAAGTGTGCAGGTTGGGGTAGAATTTGGGAGGGCAGAACTGTTCTATATAGTTATGGGTGAAATTATGTTGGGGGTTGTGGGGACCTCAGAGAAATGGTCCAGCAAGTGAGACACTGCATAAGTAGCCATGGGCAGTAGGCGCCATAAATCCACAAGTAAAAGAAGTCATTCTGAAAAAGGTATAGACTGTATGATTCCAAACATATGATATTCTAGAAAAAGGCAAAATTAGAGAAGCCATAAAAAGTTCAGGGGTCACCTAGGGTGAAGGGGAGGAAGAAATGAGTAGGAGGAGCACAAAGGACCTTCTGGGCACAGAAACCATTCTATATAAGCCAGATTATGTGGGGAAGCTGGAGTTGAGGACAGTGAGGAAAGCCCTGGGAATCAGCCAGAAATCCTGGGAAAATGTCAAACTTTCGAAGCATGGAATTAGTGATTCCAAAGAGGAGAATGCTATGGGGTAAAACTGCACCAAGTCCATATAGAGAGACATATTGAATAAGTAGAAAGCTATACTGAGGTACACGTGTGATATGATATAAATTTGGGGATGGAAAAGAGCCAAGCCCAGAGCAGGGTGGGGCGATCTGGCAGCCCAGGCTGTGCTGTGGGGCTGCATGGTGGGGCAGGGGCTGTGGGCCCACTTTCCCCTTCCTGCTCCTCTGCCCTCTTCAGGGTCCAGAGCTACTGTCCCCTGGCTGGGGGATGCAGACCTGGCTCTCTAGCCCTGAGCTCGCAGGCTCAGCACGCAGTGCCCAGTGCGGCCTGAGGCAGGAGTGCACCGTGGAAGTTGGGGACAATTTCTGCCTCCTGCACAGCTGCAGCGCCCCATGGAAGAGCTGAAGCGCAACCTCCTTAGGCCATTTTATCTATTTCATTCTTGCTGTGTGCTGCGTGGCCCTTCCTTCTTTTTCTGTATTTCCTCCAGATGAATCCATTCTTGGAAAGAGAAAGCAGGTAAGGGAACCCTAGACCCAACCCCCAACACGCATGGACTCTGTGTTCACTCCTCCTCCTCCCATTTTCCTGAACCAAGTATTTTTTCACTAACAACCTCTGAGATGGGCCTTCTCAGGAAAAATGAGGACATTTTCCTTTAAGGCAACAGGGTGAGCAGGCAGAGGGCCTCCATCCAAGCTCACAGACTAATTTGGAGATGGTAGGGGACTCCAGGTAAAATTGCAAACACCGTGACTCCGTGTCCTTGGAACGGATTGGCCAGAGTGTTGGATGTGTCTGGGGGCGCAGAGTCACACGGTGATTATCCATCATTCCCCCTCACGTGTCAGGTGTCTGTGGCGCAGCCTTGTTCTAGGGCTGAGCTGAAGAACAAAGCCAAGTCTCTGGAAGCTGCTGATCAGATGCTCAAATCTGAGCTCTGTCTTCAGGGAGCAGAGTCCCGCCTGATGGGGCAGGCAAACACCTAGAGGTTAGACATTCTGCACCTGTCCTTGGCAGAGGAAAACTGACCGGAATCTCAATAGAAGATCATGTAAAAAACGTGTTTCTTTGATTTTTCAAAAAAGGAGAAATAAATAGAACATGTTTTTGACCCCCATAAGAAGACTAACAGAACAGGAATGCAGAGTCTGTGAGTTTCAGGTAGAAAGTCATGTTGTACATAAGCAGTGCTGGTCTGAGGTTTGTCTAAGGAGAGGCGCCTGGGAATCACGTCCAAGCCCCTCAAGTCCTTCAGGATCAAGGGGAGTCAAGGGCAGGACTGACCTGTTCTCCCCTGACCCCACGCCCTGGCAGAAACTCACCCTCTCACCAAACCCCCCACCCACTGACCCCACTGAAGCCTCCTCCACCACCAGCTCCTCCCCTGCCCCTCATTGGCCACCTACTGTCCCCAGAGCCCATCTCCAGGGTGTCCCTGTGGGTTGGCCTCTTCCACTCCCACATTCCCAGGCCTGGGAGACGCCTGCCTGCCCATCACAGCCTTCTCCCGGGGGCAGGTATCTGGCAAGAGCTTGTCCCTCCACCTTCTCACACTGTGTCCTCCAAGAGGAGCATGTTTCTTCTGCTCACTCACAGGCCCCTCCCTGGGGTGGAGCTGCAGCCTGTCATGTGCTGGTTAGAACCTTCTTCATCCTTCTGCTTGCTGGTGGGGAGCACCTGGAGCTGTGAGTCATGAGGAGAGTGGACAGCCAGATGTGGTTGGAGGAAGAAGAGGAGGAAGGGTCATTTCCAGAACAACTGAGGCAAGGGAATGAACTGAATCCTGTGAACACCTTAGAATGACTGCTATTGAGCAGGACACCCTAGCCCCCATGACTTCCTGAGCAGTGAGGACACAACAGAGCAGTTTTACAGGTCATGGAGTCCACTCTCCCAAACCCAAGTCAAGATGCTGCCTGAGAGCCCGTGACCATAGAACACAAGACGAGTGACCACTACAGATCTTACTAACCATAAGAAGATAATAAGAAATTATCAACATCTTATGCCAGCAATTTCGACAACTCAGATAAAATGAAAATAGTTCTTGAAACATACAAGTCACCAAATCTGCACCATATGAGAAAAAGAAATGAGACAGCACCTCATGCCATATACTAAAATAAATCCTAACTGAATTATATATTTAAATGTGAATAACACACAGTCTACTTGTAGAAAGTAATAGAGACGAATGTCTTCATGACTTTGTCAAACTAAAAAGAAAAAAAAAACTAAGAGCGTCTGTTCATGAAAAGATATGTTTGAGTGAAAGGCAAGACATATAGTAAGAAAAGATAAATATAACACATATAACAAAATACAAAATAAACAATTTTTTAAAAAACTAATAAGAGAAAATACATAAAAATAGAAAAATAGGTGAAATATTTTAGTGGGCACTGCACTAAAGGAGTTATCCAAATGGCCAAAATAAATATGAAAAGATTCTAGGCCTCATTAGTCATCAGGAAAATACAAATTAAAATCAAAACTAGATCCCATCACCTGGGGTGAGAAGATTGATAATATGAAGGTTAACAAGAAAATGAAACAATGGGAATTCTCATAAACTACTTTTAAGAAGTAAATTCTACAACTCTTACCTAGCAATTTCACTCCAGAGTATATATCTAAGAGTAGCATTATGTGTCTTAGTCCAATCTGGAAACAACCAGAATGTTCATCACAAATGGAATGGATGCATCATTTGTGTTATATTCATTCAACGCAGTACTACACAGCAATAAAAATGCGAACTACAGCTACACACAACTACTTGAATATTGAACATAGACTCACAAACACTATTGAGCTAAAGGATCCTGACACAAAAGAATACACACTGTGGGACTGTTCACATAGAGTTGAAAAATAGACAAAACCATACTATAGTGTTTAGGAATGCAGATTTAGGTATAAAATTATAAAAAGCAGGAAAGTAATTGCTATAAAAGTGAGCATGGTGGTAACCTTTAGTAAGAGGCATTGAGAGGAATGAGAAATGAGAGTTCACACATGCTGGTAATGTTCTATTCCTTGACCTGGGGAGTGGACACGCAGGTACTCATTATTGTTTCATGTACTTCTCTGCATGTGGGTTATACCTCACAACAAAAATAATGAAAAAGAGAAAATTTAAAACTGCAAATAGGAAAACCACAATGCCAAAGTTCCTCAAAATCACTGCAAATAATTCTGTTTACATCTTAGCTATCTTTCTCTAGCACAGCACAGTTATGGGCTCAAGCCATGATTGTTACCCCATGGCTGTAAAACATTATCATTAGGCATTAGAATGCATTTGGAATTACCTTTTGTAAATGTGCATGTGTGTATCTTTGTGTACCTTTAAAATTTTTAATTCAGAGAGTATTCCAGACTTGGGAACAGCAGCAAAGAATGCCAGTTTCAAAATGTGTCACTGTGTTTATTATCTCTGTGATATTGGACTTGGCCATCACAGTTATGGACCCCTAACTAAATTAGGAAGGAAGAAAAAGAATATGTTTTTAAAGCAATAGCTCTTCCACATACAGTGTGCATGAATAAATGAATAATTATAAACAAATGGAATCATATTTATTTCTTCTAAAAGTTACTGCAACTAATCTTATACATTTAAGCCAATGAATATTACATGATCATTATTATCTCTGGTAGTAGTTTCAGGTGCCCAAAGAATAAAGCCAAAAACCTAACCCTCTGATGAGGCCTTTACACATATTTCCTCGGTACAAGGGAATACAGTATCAGTATTCCATGTGTAAATAAGTTCAATTAACAACGAATTATAATTGCATGGGGAGATGAAAATTAGTTTAAACAAGTCAATTAAATCATAAACATTTCAGAAATAAGAGGATGTGTTTGTAATCCAATTAGTGTGTTAATATACTAATAAATTTACTGATTTGAATAGTATCTTAATTGTATAGTAGGGCACCAGACAAAAAAAAAAAAAAACAAGTATATCTTAATTGTCATAAAGGGAGCTTTGGCTGCAGTATGACTACATAAGTTTGGAGAAAATTATCCATGTTAATGAGATCAAAATGCTTCTATCTAGAATAATAAATAAGGTTACTTGATGGTTCGGCTAATAAAAATGCATCCAAGGGACAGGGGAAATGGCTGAACACAGTGTTGTCTGCCAGACGCTAATTACACTAAGTTCCTGATGGGAGAAAATGGGATATTTTATACTATGACCAAAAAAACCACTTCCATAGTTTAAACACTCAGATAATCAAGGGAATAAAATATTCCAGGGGTAATTCTTTATTGCTACCTCAATTACCACAAATTAAGCTGATATTAATATACTTTACTGCTGCTCAGCCTTAAGTGAAATCAGTTGCACTTCACTGGTGACTCAAGGGAACGAGCCTCTCTCCTATTTCTGCGTAATTACCTGTAATTTACGGGGCACAGAGAGACCTGTGCAGCCTAGTCAAGGTCAAGTTAAGAGGGTTGAATTGCATTGTTTTCAATCACCATCTGTATCTGGATTGAGGTTGCCACCTCCCCAATAGCCACAAGAGGAAGGGACCCCTTCTTGGCACAGGGGTTGTAGTGCCAAATTCTCAGGCCAAGGAGCAGATTGATCATGAGATTTATACAAAGTGTGCATTTTAATGAGTACGTGGCATTCCGATTAAAATGCTGAAATAGATAAATAATGGTTTTTAGTGCTAATTGCAACAATTTAAATCAATTAGAATGCCTGCAAAGAATGTTGACGACCCACTCTGGATGAATTCCAACTTACTTATGCAAACTTGGCCTGCTCCTCAAGCCTTCAACTCTAGTGCTGGAGACATCTGTAGCAGCCTGTCCATATCTCTCCAACTTGCCTAAATCTCTAGGGATTTGAAACATCACCCAAAGCCATTATTCCTTCATTAATATTTCTTAATTTTTACCTCACTCTAATAAAATTCATTGGGAGGATTTTCTACTTACTTCCGTGCTTTTTTGTTAGTTTGTTTAATCAAGTGAAAAAACATTTGGGAAATGATATGCAAGGTAAATCAATAAATCCAGTGATAAACTGGGAGTAGCATTTCATAAGCCAAAATGAGGAAACCAAGGTAGAGAACAATAGCTCATTAACTAATTTACTGATGCGTAATAAGGATGTGCTTTGTGCTGGCCACTAGAACACGTGGCCCCTAGTGGCCTGGAATTCACGACTCCAAATTTATTGCTTGGATGACAGATAAACCAACAAAAAAGCAAATGTAAAATATAATGATAATTGAGAAGTGAGAAAACTGAAGCAAGGGAAGAAGAAATGGAAAGCAGTAGAGGAAGGGGTGAAGGTTATTTATGGTGCTCACAGAAGGCCTATCTACTAAGAAACATCTGAGCACAAGTAAGAGCGAGCAAACCATGTGGCTATCAGAGAAGGAATGTTTCAGGCAGAAGGAAGAACATGAGGTTGGGCCATGAGGTGGAGGTGTGCTTGGAATGTTTGAGAAGGGGCAAGGAAGCCAGGATGGCTGAAGTTCAGAAAGTGTAGGGGAAAGTCATAGGATGGGATACCTGAGAGATCTCAAAGTCCCATATATTAAAAGGTATTATAAGCCTATGTAAGAAAATTTTCTTTTGCTCTGATGTTGCCATGTAATTGGAAGCCATTGGAACATAATGTGATCTGACATGTTTTAAAAGAATCACTTAACTGCTGAATTGCAAATGGATGTTACTGTGTGTCAACACAGCAGGCAGAACAGATAGGAGGCTATTGCAATAATTCACATGAGAAAGTGTAGTTGATGAATCAGGACAATAGCAGTGGAGGTAGTTAGAAATGATCACAATTCTATATATCAGAAGTATATATATATATATACACACATAACAGAATCAATGTATTTTTTTCATTTATTGGAGGTAGGATAGGAGAAAAAGACAAGAGTCGTGGATGAATCCAAGATTTTGGCATGAATCACTGGAAAGATGGAGCTATTCTTGACTGAGATGGAGAAGATGGAAGGAAACAAGTTAGGATGGAGAGAATTGGCAGTTAAGTTGTAGACACATTAAGTTTGTGATGCCAATTCATCATCCACATAGAATTGTTGAGAGGGCAACCAGTTATATGACTTCATATTGGCCCAAGTTGGAGATACAAATTTAGAAGTCATAGGTTTTTAAATGGTTCGTAAGGAAAGAGTCTGTCTGAGATCACTTTGGAGTGGGAGTAAACAGAGAAGGGAAAAGATCCAAGGACAAAGCTGGGAATATGAGAAAACACTAGCAAAGGAGATAAAGAAGTGTCTAGTTACCTAGGGGGAAAACTGTATCCCAGGATCTACATGTTGAATCTGAGGTCAAGAAAGATGAGGACTAAGATGTCACTATTGGATTTAGGAGGTCATTGATGATTTTTGACAAGTCTCTTCAGTGGCATCATGGGGGTAAAAACAACTTTGAGTATGTTGAGAAGAATATGGGAGCAAGAAAACAGACACCTCTTTCGAGGAGTTTTGCTGGAAAAAGGGGAAGAAAAATAGGGCAGAAGCTGGAAAGAAACGTGAAGTTAGAAAATGTTTTCTCATATATGAGAAATTACAGCATACTTGCATGTTGATAAGAATGCACCAGTAAAAATGAAGAAAGATGGGAAAATTTCTGGAGCACAAGTGTTGGCTTTGGCCTTAGAGAAAAACACAGAGATTTCATTCCCAATAATGAAAGAAAGGCAGATTATATGGTTACAGTTTCAAGCAGACTGGCAGATGTCAGAGCAGGACCATGTAATTTTAAGTGCTTCTACTTTCTCAGTAAAATAGGAAGCAAGGTTATCGGCTGAGAATGAAGGGGAAGTATATGTTAAAAATCCAATGAAAAGAATATTAAAAATAAGTGGTTATTTAGGAGAATAGAACAAATGGACTGGGAAAACATAGTAGGATTTCCCAACAGTAGAAGAGCCCTTTTGAAGAAAGTGGCCATGGATTTCGAGTAAGACTACTCAGCATAGCTGGGGTTTTCTCCAGTCATGTTCAATTATTCAGGTCCAGAAGCAGAGTGAGTAGAGAGTTGGATTCATCTTCTACTCTCTTGGTCGGGTGTTGCCAGGTTAATATGATGAAGGGATAGAGCAGGAGTCAGCAATGTAGTTGGGAGTGTATGCAGGGAAGTTACTAAAATGATGGGCCTACTAAAGAATAACAGAAATTTCAAAACTTAATTTATTAGTTTGCCAGGTAAGAGAAAGACAATTCACTTTGGAGTGGGCAATGAATTCCTCCGAGCATAAAGTCTGAGGCTAGATATAGGGCAAGAAAGACAAAATTCTATCCAAATAGGACAGGATTGATTCTGAAAGGCTCTTTTAGATTATGAAAAAGAAGATAATAAAAGTCTTTGTTGGGATCATTCGTTATCTTAGCATTGCTGGTCATTTGAGCAGGAATAGAACAGAGGCCAATTCTGAACTAGATGGGATAAAATAACTTAGTGTCAAACTGGTTTAGGGTTAGGAATAATCCAGTTCTTATGTACAAGTGCAAAATTGAAACAGACTTAGAATCAAGCAATAGTCAGAGCCTAAAGTGCCAGTGTAAGATCTGAGCAGAAATATTTCATAATTAGACCAAGGAACCCAAGCAAAGGGGCGAGAATGGCAGGGAAAATGTGATATTAGTGCAAAGCCTATGGAGTGAAAGAATTGTTGATGTGACTATTAGAGGGAGTGAGCTTGAAGATAAGAGGTGACAGCTGAAGAGTGAAATACTTGTAATAAAAATTATGGAAAGGATATAATTTTAGAGAATATAAAGGTCTGGGTTCAACTAAAAGCATATATGGCAATGTTAAGGTAGAGGACAGGATCCTTGGAAGAGAAGGAGTAGAACTTGGAAATGACAGTGGTAGAAGAATTATTAACATTAAAAGCCAAATCCGTCACAATGATGATGGGATAGTGTTAGAGAAAATGACAGTGAGCTAGAAGCTAAAATCATCAAGAAATTAGGAAGTGATAGATGTGTCCGTGGAATACTGCAACAAAGGCGGAGAGCAGGAGGTGCGAACTGACCCTTCAAGTTTCAAGACTGGAGACCTCTTGGGAGGAGAGACACAATGATCTCTAATGGACAATGAGAAACAAAGAATACAACATACCTTTAGGCAGAATAGAAGGAGCCAAAGAGGGGGAAGATGGAGTCAGATAAGGGGATGTGCAGAAGTTTCAAGACTGGAGACCTCTTGGGAGGAGAGACACAATGATCTCTAATGGACAATGAGAAACAAAGAATACAACATACCCTTAGGCAGAATAGAAGGAGCCAAAGAGGGGGAAGATGGAGACAGATAAGGGGATGTGCAGATCCAAATGGGGACGACAGTGCAGGTCATGAGAAATGACCTGGAAAGTCTTGGGCTTTTTTTGCAGAGGCTGAAGTATATAGAAATTAATGGCACGATGAGGTTATTCCTGGTGAGCTCCAAGTCCATGTGCAGAGGAGAGACCACTGGTGTGGAGAAGACAGAAGCTGGGATCTTACTAGGAGCACACTGGACACTGGAGCTCCATTATAACCCATTTCCGCTGTCTCTCTTAGCTTTCTGCATTAGCACTGCAAAATGATTTTATCCTCCAAGAGTTCCCTTGACTACTATCCCCTGCTTTAAGAAAAACCTTGCATAAGAGACCCAGTCCTTCTGTGAAGTCAGATAGAGCATATCCTCAACAAAAAAAATCATTGAAAGATTCCCTTTAAATGCGTTCACTTTATTGTCTATAAATTATACTTCAATAGAGTTTATTTAAAAGAAAGTGACTGGTGTCTCTCAGAGTTCTGCCGTAGTTCCCTTTTTCACTCCGCTTGTCCTTCCTAGGCCAGTTTATATCCTCCCATTTCTTCAGTTAATGTCCATATGTTGATAGCTCCTGATTATGTACCTCCAAGCTTCCTCTCCAGAGTGCTACTGGATTATAACCAATATTCACTTGAATGTTCAAAGACATTTCAAACTCAGTAAATCTCAAACTGCAGTCAACATCTCATGTTACTCACTGTTCCCCCTCCTGGATCCCCAATTCAGAAAATCACACTCCCATTCGCCAAGGTGCACAAGCCAAAAATCAATATGAAACTTAAATCTCCCTTCTTTCCTAACCCCCCACCTCTAATCAATCAACACCTGTCAATTCTTCCCCTAAATACTTCTTACGTCTCTAAGTCTCTATTCTCACTGCTCTAGTCAGGCCACAACTCTCCCCTGGAATACTTCAAAAGCCTCCTAATGACCTCTCAGTGTTTAGTCCTGGCCCCCTCAAATCATTCTGCAGGCTCTGTAAGCATAATTCACAAGATTCTTAAGTACATGGTTTCCTATTCTAAAACCCAAACTCCTACCACATTCTTCAAGTTGACATTGAAGACCTTGTCAACAAAAATATGTAGAATGTTTTGAATACTCTTTCTAAAACATAGATTTCATGTTGTTTCTTAGCCTATTTTCAAATATTTCCTCTTCTTGCCTACACCTACACCTATATCTCCTTCCTCTTCTATCCCCACCCCTAATCTATGCTTTCCCTATTGCCACTATCTTCAATATCTTCAACTTTTGCAATTAATTTGTTATACTCTCTTTAAAATACCACTTCAATTCTTGACTTTCCTGTGGTATATCCCCTGTTTTAAGAACATTTTTCAATACTATCTGTTCCAGGAATAGGACTAGATGCTGAGAAAAAAATTAAGGAATCTACCATGTAAGAGTTTGCATGCTGGGGATGGGGATGGCTGGTATTTGAATACATACATTTAATATAATGTGATAAGGTACATAAAAGCTGCTGTGAGAGCAACAAGAAGTGAGCATCCTCTGAGTATAGGAGGGAGAAAAATGGGAGAAGTCATTAAGAAAATTATCATACTGCCTTTGTTTGAATTCTTATAATAAAATGGCATATCCCATTCATTCTAGCACTTTCTGTAGCTAACGTTTGTTGAGCACACCCATTAACTCATTTAATTCTGATTATACCTCTATGAGATAGAATGGCATAGATACTATTACAATTGGCCTTTTATAGTTCAGAAATAGAGACACTGAGTCAATACCCATATTCTTAGCCACTACACTGTATTACCGCACTAGGGGCCAAGGAAGGGGTGTACGAGTGTCACATGAATCCTGGGCACACAGTAAATCATATATATGCAAGCTTTTTTTGTTTGTTTTCTGTGCTTTCATATATTTAGCATATATTTAGATCTCCATATCAATCTCGGAGGCATAAATGAAACCTATAGCTGCTAAGCTTCTGCTCCAATATGTTTACACAGCAAACCTAGTTTTTTTTCGTTGTCATACATTTGTTTTGTTTAAATTGACTTTGCATATGTGTTTGTTTAATGGGGGAAAATCTCTCAGAGAAAAAGAGTGAAAGAATACCATAATACCTGTTTCTGTGTGAAATAAGCCCAGAAATGAGAATTCACCATAATGTTCCTCATTTTTATTAGGAAAGGAGTCCTCCTCTTGCTTCTCTCAGTATAGATACTGAGGCAGTCGGCCAGGCCCCAGATTCCCTCATTCTCTGTGCACATACAACCAAGGTGAGGCTCGTGTCCAACTGCCCTTGTGTGGCTCCTCTTGCTGTTTGCATGAAAGAAAAGCTTGAAATAAAATTTAGTCTTTGCTCTCAGCGAGAACTAATACTTATCAAATGCCCTGGTCAAACACAATAAAATCATACTGTGTAAGGAAATTGCTTTTGTAATTGATTTACTAGTTTTCATAGAGGAAAAAGCATTTCAGTAGCATTTTCATTAAATTGCTTGTCTACAACAACCAAAAAATATCTAGTTTTCAGTTTTTAAAGACCCAGTATCACTGTTGTATGGATTTTAGAAAAAGGGGAAAAAGTAATAGAATGAGGAAAAATACTAAACTTAATGGTGTACTGTATGGTACATACAAGATGTAGACGTGGGCTTTGTTGTAAAGAAGTATAAAATGAGATACTATTTATGGGAATGACAGAGCTTTTGTTATTGCTGTCTTAGGTTGGAAGACAGAAAAGTAAAGTGAGAGAGAAGTAGTCTGGCTTTGTTTATACAAAAAAAAAAAAAAAAAAAATGCTAATCCACTGCCCTGAGCCTCAAAGCAGGACCCAGCCCACAAGAACAAACTCATTTGCTCAGACCCCGCTATCCAGGACATTACATCACTCCAGGACCCAAGATACGCCTGTACCTGCCAAAAGAAAGCTTTTATCACTGAAAATGTACTTAGTTCAAAAGACATCAAGGTAATAAAATGCATTCAACTTTCCTTTTGGTGAAATTAGTTGACCCAAAACCAAAACACTACAGCATTGACGAAAAATATGTATTTAGCCATTTCCACATTAAACTGGAAGCTCTCTAAGGACAAGGTCTCTGTGTGTGTCACCAGGTTATTTGTCTTTTAAATAAACAAATGTATTTTAATTTCTCATGGAAGAAAATAGAAAATTTATTTGAATGAATGTCAAAATAATACCTCTCATCATTTACTTTTCACGGAGGAAAAATTTTCAAGCTCCCACTTTCTCTCCCATTTTGGGGGGCATATCAAAGAAAGAGAAAAAGGATTGGGAGTCAGGGGAAAAAAAAGAGTAGTAGAAAGGAAAGACACCAAAAAAATGGAAAAATGTCACTTGGGACAATCAGATAAAAATCCTGAGCTCCAAACCCCAAATGCTATCTGTGCTTCTCTCTCTGTCTCTTTATCTCTCTCTCTCTCTCTCTCTCTCTCTCTGTGCGTGCATGTGTGTATAGTTGATTGAACTATGGCTACATGTGGTGAGCATTGTAAGAAACTAGCCAAAGTAAAAAAAACTTTCCTTTGGATAAACCAAAGTATTCCAGGAAACCCACTTTACATGCTGACACAACCTGAGAGCATTCATTTATCCAACAAATATTTATTGAAACCTGCTATTTGCTAAGCACTGTGCTTGGTGTTACGGATTCAACAATAAACCTATAATGTACATCTGAGATTTTTTTGAAGGTCATGGATAAATTTAAGAATCTGATATATAGACCCTCTCCCTGGGGGGCGGGGGGGAACATATTTAAACATGTACATGTTTTGCATACAATTTCAGGAAAGTTGTAGATCCCCGAAAGCCAATTTGCAGACCCAAGATATTTAGATAAATACATAGCAATCCTACTGATTCCACTGCCCTCTGCCCAAGCAATGATCTAACATGCTGCTGCTATATTTCATCCCTTTTTATTTCAATTAAATTAAGGTTATTTTCTGGACAGAAGCCTTCTGATTAGAACAAGTTACAGGAGGAAGTTTTTAAAGGCAGTGCAAGACAGCGGGTGATCTCACTCAGACCCTTCCCAATTTTAGAGAGCTTCCTGAAGTAGCTTGTAGAAATTAGTAAATCATTTTAACATAGTTTTTAGAAACCTTCCCTAACCTAATTAATCCATTTGTAGCATTTTCTATTTAAAAGGTTTTACTCACTTAAGACACTTTTGCATTCTCAGTATGTGAGTAACAAGCCAGGTAGGATGCAGAATCTTTACAAAAACTCAAGTCAAGGTGCCCAATTCCATGCAGAAAGAGAATGGCTAGCTAGGTTGACATTTAAAATACTTGTTTGCACAAAAGACGCTTGTTTTTTTTTTTTTAATTAATTATCCTCTCACTTGCTTTATCTATTATAATATAATGGATTACTGGAATTCATCATTGAATAATATGTAGATGTCACCTAGGGGTGCTAAACCAATTCTCCTACTTGGAATTGCCTGTCTAAATAAGAATGACACTAACTTTAGTATTTTCTCTCTGATTAGAGACACTATAGATTTGCAGTCGCCTCCATGTAATATAAATCAATAAAGAATAATTTTCCAGGCAGTAAATCAATTGTCAGTTCACAGACCCTAATACCCCTGTGCAGGATTTATTGAAAAAATGAATGGCAGTCTTGTTAGGAGATGTACGGCATGCTTTATAGGGATATAATGGTGTAAACCCCAGACTATTACTTTCACTACAGTGAGGAATCCAGCAGGAATAACCCTTTCGCTTCCAAGGAACACAAACTCAAGTGGATTTTCCAACAACAAAATGAAAATATCAAAAGATGATAGCAAGATAATACACCTCTGGACTGGGAGGATATGTCAGTCTTGAGGCCACCATTACTCTTTTGCTGGGACTTTCTGTACCTTGGGTGTGGCGGACCTGACAAGTTAATGATATCATAAACCTTTATCATCCAATAGGATATGTGCTACCCGCAGGGAACAACTGAGTATCAGCAATGTGACTAATCCAAATTAAGATGTGCTATAAGTATAAAATAAATACTAGATTTCAAAGACTCAGCATATCACAAAGAACATTAAATATCTCATTAACAATATATTGATTTTTATCAAAATGGTAATAATTTGTCTATATTGGGCTAAATAAAATATATTGTTAAAATTAATTTCAGCTGTTTCTTTTTATTTTTTTATGTGGCTGCTAGAAATTTTAAAATACATGTGTGGCTCACATAATCTTTCCATTGTCCGGCACATTCTACACAAGACATTTTGTAAGGGAAGTCTCTTAACCCCACAAAAGAGGCTCTGGGAAAGTGCCTAACACAAAGGGGTATGCCAAATATATCTTCATGGGTAAGTCTTTAGGAGTTTGGAAAGAAGAATGAGTAACAGCCCAGAACATTCAGAATTAAATTGGTAAAGTGGCTTAGGTGGCTGATTGAAAAATTACATCATAGTCAGCCACGATGACCCACCAAATGCTTGGATGAACCAGGTAATTGAATTAAGCAAGGGGAATAGAAAAAGGTGAGGCTCATGTTTTTAGAAGGGAACACTATGTGGGTTCTCTGAAGTGGGAAGAAGATAATGGATGGATATTCACTGGGGATAGAGAGACCCCTGGCAAAGGTCATACGGTAAATGTTATTATTTCAAATACCAGACAAATGAAACTAGTGAATCTGAAAGAAGAGAAATACCAGATCTGTGAATGGGTACATAACCAAATTTTGGCCGATGAGAGGCATAGGGAAGACTATGCCAAGAGAAGTTTGATTAATGCTCTACAAAGATATTTTAAATTTGTTTGTGTCAAAACATATCTTTGGTTCAATAGTTAAAGTCTTATATATTCATTATTGTATGCCCAGAATCTTGCATAGATATAGAAAAATACTCAATAAGTGCTTGCTGAATGAATGATTAAATAGAAAGAAAAAAAAACCTTAATTCGTGACTTAAATTTTTCTATAGCACTGAACTAGAAATATCCATGGAATGGAATGGAGAGATTGGAACTCTAGACAATGAAGGAAATACTGAGACGTGGTAGCTTTTTAGATATAAGAGTAAGGAAAAACTGAAATGCAAAATAGCATTTGTGAATCCTAAATCAGGGGAAGGTAAACAAAAGTTGTAAAATGTAAAGAGTGTTAGGGTCTAGGCCCATTCTCCGGCTGAGCGAGGTAAGTCATAGCTTTCTGAATCTCAAATTTTGAATGTGTATAAAGGCTTTGAAATTGATTATAAAACTCCAGCAGTCTGTGATATCAATGATATAGGAGAAGTCAAAGGATGCAACAATCCCAAAACCCTCAGAAAGTTCTTCAACAGATTTAACATCAAGGAGAAAATGCATGTAA
The DNA here is from genome assembly GCF_041146395.1 of Eulemur rufifrons. Classification (NCBI taxonomy): domain Eukaryota; kingdom Metazoa; phylum Chordata; class Mammalia; order Primates; family Lemuridae; genus Eulemur; species Eulemur rufifrons. Next base: position 21,318,354 of record NC_090992.1, read on the forward strand.
ACTTCAGTGCTTCTCGACTGGGAGTGATTTTGCTCCCTAGGGTAGAGGGGTTTTCTTGGTTGTCACAATTAGGAGGTACTACTGACATCTACTGGGTGAAACCAGAGATGCTGTTAAACAACCTGCAATACACAGAACAGCCCCCACAACAAAGAATTACCCAGCATAAAATGTTAATAGCACATGTTTAAGAAACCCTGATCTAGAATGATACAGAAATAGTATTTATAGAAGCCAATCAGGGTGGGACAAGACTAAACCAGAAATTTCAGAGCACTCTGCTGATAGGACGAAATAATAGTTTGTGCAAGACTTAAGCTTAAAAGAATGAAATAACACCTAAATGCATCATTTGCACCAGGTTTTCCTCCCTCAGTATCACTTCAGACATTTGCTAGAATTCTTCTTAATAAATCATCATCCAAGAAAATGAGAAAAATAATTCAAATTTATATGGGAGATGTATGTGCATTTTATGCAAAGGAATTAAAAATTATGCTTGATTCCATTATGAATAAAAAGACATCATAAATTTAGACTGGGTTTATTTCTCTGTGTTTAATAAAGCCTGCACACAAGCATCTGAAGAGAAAATTGATAGAAAACATACCCATTGAAATATTTACCTTTCCAAGTAACCTAAAGTGGTAAGAAATATAGTCTTAATTATCTTCTCTGATTTTAAGCTACCATCGAATTTGCAGTTCTACTCTACGTGAAAAACAGAAAACAAGTTCACTACCAGATTTAAATCTACTGTTTTAAAAATACTTTCCTTTGGGCTGCATACTATAATCAACTATTCTCTATCACCATGAGCTTTAGTACATTAATATGATATAAAATATACTCTAAAGATATATTCATGATTTATAAAAATGGCAACTCTCAGAAACTAATAGCCAGAAGCATTTGACTTTTGTCTTCAAATGTTCTCGCTCAAATCCAGTTAAAATACTGTCCAGATTAGCATAAGAGCTTCTATAGTAGGATTTTAGAAACAATCATCAGTTTTTAAAGAACCCTGCTATTATGTTAACAGTTAATAGCCTGATCTGTTACTCTTCCCAGGTATCATATTGTTATTCTGATAGAAATCTATTAATAATATGCTTTAATGGAATTCTAGTGGTGACACTTTCAAGGACCCAAAGCTGGAAAGTATATATGTATTTGAGTGGGTGGGAATAAGGAGGTGAGTGAGGGGCAGGTAAACATTTTAGAATTTTTTTTACCACATTAGTTTGCTGAGGCTGCTGTAACAGAGTACCACACACTGTGTGGCTTAAAACAACAGAAATTTATTCTTTCACAGCTATAGGGGCTAGAAATCTGAAATCAAAGTGTCAACAAGGTTAGTTCCTTCTTTAGACTCTAAGGAAAAATCTGTCCTATGTTTTTATCCTTGTGTCTGATGGTTGCCAGCAATCCTTGACATTAGGTGGCTGTGACAGCATTTAACTCCAATATCTGCCTGTGTCTTCCTGTGGCCTTCTTCTCTGTGTCTCTGTTCTTCTCTGTGTCTCTGTTCTTCTCTTATGAGAGGACATCAGACATTGGCTACAGGGACCATCCAAATTCTGGGATGATTTCATCTCTAGATCCTTAATTAATTATACCTGCAAAGACCTTATTTATAAATAAAATCACATTCTGAGGTTTTGGGTTAAAAAAAAATGTGTTGTGGGGACATGTTTCAGCCCACTACATTCATATTTTATTTGTGGCCAACTATTTTGTTTAAATATGGTATGACTGTCTGTGTATCCCTCTCTCATTTTCCTTATAGCACCAAGCTTGAAATTATATATGCATCACCCTTCCTAAAAACCCATTGATCTCATCTATAAAATGGCCTTGGCATTAAGAGATGTAAATGCAAAAAACCAAACTGACTTGGAATAAAGTGGTCAACATACCAGTCTGGGCTTTTTCAAAAATTGGTTGGGTATATTAGATAAGTGATTTAATTTCTCCATGTCTGTGTTATCAAGAAGATACAATGAATTAACCATGATATAACGTACTTGGAGTTTGATCCTAGCTCTTCCAATGAATGGTTATTTGACCTTAGACAAATTACCCAATTTCTCTTGATCTCAAGTTCTTTATGTGTAAAAAGAATAATGTAGATTTTAATGATAAGACAAAAATTCTATATATGAACACACTTATCACTGTGGATTCAATGATTAGCCAGATGATAAGCTTTGTTCAGTCAGCACAATGGAGTTTATTTTTTATTTGAATTTAAATGACTTGAGGCAGAGCAGGCATCCTCCAATTTGCCAGAGGCACCACTCTGCCTTGTATTAAGTGGGATTGATCTGTACTGAGAGGCCTTTGAGTTTGTGACTACAATGTAGACAAACAGCAAATATTCAGAAAATGAGAGTAATGTCAGAAGCTACCTGCCCCAATACTGACCATCCAGTTTAGAAACAGAGAATTCACCATCTAGAAAGAAAGCTCATTCCATTTTTTAAGAGAACTCCATTTTCTGGTAAATTCTTCCTTCTGTTCCTGTAACTTTTATTCACTGATCCTAGTTTTTATCGTCAAAACAATATTAAACATATCTAATCCTGCATCTAGTCAACCATCTTTTATTTACATAAACACATCTGTTGTGACTCCTCAATACATGAGATCATTTCTACGACAGCATTCACAGGCATAATTGTAAATTACATTTAGTATACACCATTGAACCATTCATCTCACGGTTGTCAAATATTGCCCAAGAAATTGTTCATTCCATGAGATGATTATATTCCAAGCCAATAAATAATCAGCCCTCCTTTATTTTTTTTTGACTTTGTAAGATATGATGGGACAACTCCAATTAGTCACTCCCAACGTTTAGAGGAATAAAGCACAGAAATATATCCCGTGTGAATTTAATAAAAGCTTTTCTTCAACCACTTTTCTTGGGCCGAAGGATATATCAGATTCTTCATACAAAAATATTTTCTAAGTATAACCCTGACTCAGGTGGGGCAAAAACTATATACGTTAATGTAAACATTTGTCCCCCCATAATATGCTGAAATTAAAAAAAAAATTAAATAAATAAATATAACATTTAGATTTAACAATAGGATGTAGTGCACTTTCCCCCCAACTCCCAGGCCACTTTTCCAGTTCCAGGAGCCCTATGGAAAAGCTTAAAGCTTCAGGTACAATGAAAATGCTAACATGAAACTACTCACCATTGGTAAGATGTCAGGAGTTTGGAGAATTTGACAAGGGCTCTGGGGCAGCCCTGCTATTCCCAATATTTGGAATGTGTAAGAAGGAAATACCAATCACCTTGGACAGTGACTGCTCATGCTAAGGCTGTAATTGACAAGTGATCAGAAGTCAATATAGTCAGCTCTCTGAAAGGGTTATAGGAATTCTGTGCAGTCTGGAATGTTGAGATACTTTTCTTGCTGATGGCAAAATCAACTACTGTCACCAAGTCCTTGATATTTAGGACCCATTGAAGCTAATTCACTTTGGATGTGGCAATCCAAGTGTCCTATACATTATTAGTGACAGGAAAGACAAAGACGACACTGCCAGTAATTTTCAAAGTATGCGTTGTTTATATTTCTGTCCTTTCTCCCCATTCTAACCATATGTTAAACTTACCCAAATAATATATTGATTAATAAAATGGCTACATTCAAAAATCTCCTAAAGAGGCTGGGTGCGATGGCTCACGCCTGTAATCCTAGCACTCTGGGAGGCCGAGGCAGGCGGATTGTTAGAGCTCAGGAGTTCGAGACCAGCCAGAGCAAGAGCAAGACCGTGTCTCTACTAAAAAATAGAAAGAAATTATATAGACAGCTAAAATATATATATAGAAAAAATTAGCTGGGCATGGTGGTGCATGCCTGTAGTCCCAGCTACTCGGGAGGCTGAGGCAGGAGGATCGCTTGAGCCCAGGAATTTGAGGTTGCTGTGAGCTAGGCTGATGCCACGGCACTCTAGCCTGGGCAACAGAGTGAGACTCTGTCTCAAGAAAAAAAAAAAAAAAATCTCCTAAAGCAAAAGTCTATGAAGTCAGTTGGGTTAACCTAATTTATCAATTACAAATTTAGAAAAATGATTCTGGTACACCAAAGGAGTTTTTTAAATTAATTTTTTCACAAACCTATATAAAAACTGTGCATTATAAACAAATACAGCAAAGAAAAAAAAAGATAAGAAACACTAATAATCAATCATAACCAAGAGCAATAACAGGTGGCAAAATTTGGATTTTCCATAGATTTTTTTTTCAGACAACCAAAGCCTTATGACTTATAATAATGGAAAATAAAATGATTACTGACCTCAGATGGCATGCCTACAGTTTATAATCAGGGCAGCATTTTCTACTACCATTTTATCCAACTAGACATTTTATGAAGTCAGCCTTCAGAATTTTTCCTATACTGATGAGCACTGAATCTATTCTGAAAACTTCTTCCCCCTTGTTACCATAATAATTCCTCCTATCTGAATATTTCGAATAACTAGTTAAATTAGCCTATATGCTAATAACCACATTTTATTATATATAGTAACTAAAACCACATAACTCAGGCTTTAAATTCTTCATGTTCAAGTAGCCCAGTTCAATAAAAATGAATTTGGAACAACCTGATGTTTGATATTTGATATACTTATTTAGATTTTCAGAACAAGATATATTTATCTGGCAAATAGAGGCAAATTAGGTAGATATAATCAAACATATTTCAGGGATTTTAAAACATTAATAAAGGCATAGTTGTAGTAACATTCGGTAACAAAACAAAAAAGATGTATTTAACCAAAATTATTCCTCACTTCCAGTGTGTTGATGAGCTGTAAAAGTACCAAAAGGTAAAGTAAAAAAGTTAACAAAAAATTGACTTAAAAAGCCATGGTAATTGTAGTTAAGGTGTAATAGCTATTTAGAAAATTAAAGTTCAAAAATTTCAGTACATAATTCAAAAAGAAGGTGAATCAATCCTAACAAAGACATTAAATCATATTTAACAAATATCAACAGTGGATAAAAGACAGTAGAATGATCAAGACAGTGGGCCCCCTAGCAAGGTTAGGACCGGACACCATGGATCAAGGATGCCAGTTGAGGCATCTCCCATAATGACTATGGCCTTTGAATATGAAGAACGTTTTTTATATTTTCTGCATTTCTATTTCCTTCTGTCATTTTCCTTCAAGTCATTAGTACTAAGTGAGCCTTAAGGAATAAAGATAGAAGAGGATACTAAACCTCTGTGTAGCAAAAAGTACAAGGGAAAATGACAACTAAATAGAGGATGACGTCTGGTTACCAGGATAAACGATGGAGAAGTCCAGAGTAGTAATGATGAGCTAGAAGGTGAAAAGTGACCACCAGGAAAATAAAAAATTTTTAAAAAGGTAGAATGTCAATGAAGTGGGAAGATTTACATCAGCAAAAGACTAGGAGAAATCCCAACCACTAGTCTGGGCTGATACATAGAGCTGTACAAAGTAGCCAGACGTTTTGACATCAGGCAAATTTTAAAGACTATGTATTTCTGTATTAGCTTTCTATTGCTATGAAACAAATAACCGTACACTTAGTGGCTTAAAACAACACTCATTTGTTCTATCACAGTTCCATAGATTGGAAGTCTGAGAAGACTTAGGTGGGTTCTCAGCTAAGGGTCCCACTAGACCAAAATTAAGGTGTCAGCCGGACTGGGCTCTTCTGTGGAGGCTTTGAGGAATAACTCACTTCCAGGCTTATTTATATTGTCAGCTGAAGGTAGCTCACTGTGGCTTTAGGTGCAAGGACCTCATTTCTTTGCTAGATGTCAGCTGGGGACTGTTCTCTGCTATTACAGGCCACCAGCATCCCTTTCCAGATGCTCTTCCCTCCTGCACCCCATCTTTAAAGATGAGTTTAAACCAGCGATCCCCAACCTTTTTGACACCAGGGGTCAGTTTGATGGAAGATAAGTTTTCCATGGATTGGGGGAGAAGGCGGAGCTCAGGTGGTGATGCAAGTAATGGGGAGCAGAATACAAACTAAGCTCCGCTTGCTCACCAGCAGCTCACCTCCTGCTATCATGCCCAGTTCTTTTTTTTTTTTTTTTTTTTTTTTTGAGACAGAGTCTCACTCTGTTGCCCAGGCTAGAGTGAGTGCCGTGGCGTCAGCCTAGCTCACAGCAACCTCAAACTCCTGAGCTCAAGCGATCTTCCTGTCTCAGCCTCCCGAGTAGCTGGGACTACAGGCATGCGCCACCATGCCCGGCTAATTTTTTCTATATATATTTTTAGCTGTCCATATAATTTCTTTCTATTTTTAGTAGAGGTGGGGTCTCGCTCTTGCTCAGGCTGGTCTCGAACTCCTGAGCTCAAACGATCCGCCCACCTCGGCCTCCCAGAGTGCTAGGATTACAGGCGTGAGCCACCGCGCCCGGCCCATGCCCAGTTCTTAAGTTTCCTGGAAGACAATTTTTCTGCTGACAGAGAGGGTGGGGGGTGGAAAAGAGTGGGTTGCATGCGGAGCTCAGGCGGTGATGCTCAGCCTGGTTTCTAATCGGCCGAGGACTGGTACCGGGCCACGGCCTGGGCGTTGGGACCACAGGTTTAAGTGATAAAACAAATCCTTCTTACACCTGAAATCCCTCAAACCTGGAACACCCTCTTCTGCTTCAGGTTAGCAAAGACGAACTGCTTTTAAAGGGCTCATGTGATTGGTTAGGTCCACTACATAATTCAGGATAATCTCCCTATCTTAAGGTCAGTCAGTTGGTAACTTTAATTACATTAGCAAAGCTTCTCTTATGATATAACATATTCATAGGCCTGATAATTCATCATACAGTCTTAGGGATGAGGATGACAAATGTTGAAAGACCATTTTTAAAGTCCTGCCTAACCCATAGTAACAGGGACCAGACTTGCCCTACTGCCTAAGTAAGCCAAATCAATGGATAAAATATATAGAACAATGGTTTTCAAGACACTGGACATCAGACAACAAAGAGCAGTGCTCTCTGAGAAATGGAAAACAAAGTGAGGCCTACAATTTCCCCAGTTTACAGCCTTGAAAGAGTTTCCAGGAAATGACTCGGGGAGACAATCCCACTCTCTAAAATGAGAAGATGAAGCCGAGAGTCCACGGAGACCAGACAAATAGAGCTTAAAAGACAGAACAGCAAAGACCAGAGAGCTGCAAGGAGTGTGAACTCCAAAGATATGCAGAAGGTTCCTCTCAAATATTCAACAGAGTACTGATCATCACGTGCATGTGAGGAAACTACCCAAGGCCAAGGAAAGAACAATCCAAAAGACAAGAAGTGTTTAGTAATCATACAGGACCGGGAATGATGCACTCGCCTGACTCAAAAATATCATAATTATTGGACACCAGCTAGAGGACTCAGAGGTATCTTGCCTGAATAGTGGGGAGTAATTAGCCTTTGGTTAACAGTGCCCCACTTTTGATAATGAGTCCTTAAAGCAAGACACAAAAGGATCAACCTGATTTCAAGTAACTTAATTACATCCCAGAAATAAAACATAGTATTTGTAGGATACAAAAATATCCAGCACCAAGTAAGATAAAATTCATAATGTCTACCATCTTATCAAAAATTAACAAGCATATGAAGAAACAGAAAGATATCATATGTAATCAAACACTGACCCAAAGTTGACATTGATGTTAGAATTAGCAAGCAAGGAAAACAATTTTTATCCAGTAACTTTTGTCTGCAAAAAAATTAATAAATATAAAACAATTTTTATAACTAAACAGCAGATTAGATACTGCAGAAGAAAAGATTGCTGAACTTAAACACATATCAGTTAGAATCTGTCCAAAATGAAACCCAAGAAGAAAGAAAGAAAAAAAAAACAGAGTATCAGTGAGTCATGGAACAACTGAAGCATAAATGTAATTGGAGTCCCCAAAAAGGGAAAGACAAAAAATATATTTGAAGCAATAACAAACAAAAATGTTCCAAAATTTGATGAAAACTGTAAACTCACAGATCCAAGAAGCTCAACAAACAACAAGCCCAAGAAACATGAAGAAAACGACACCAGGGAATATCACAATTAAATTTCTTAAAAACAATGATAGTGAGAATATCATAAAAGCAGCTAGAGAAAAAAGACATTTTATGTATAAAGCAACAAAAATAAGAATGATAGCAGATTGGTCATCAGAAATAATCGATGCAAACTAGAAGATGGTGGTGCAACAATTTCAAGTACTTTTTACAAATTTTGATAGATTTAGGGGTACAAGTGGTTTTTGATTACATCGATGAACTTTATATCAGTGATGTCTCGGTTTTTAGTGTATCCATCAGCCAAATAGTGTACATTTTATTCAATAGGTAGTTTTTCTTCCTTCACCATGTCCCAGCCTCTTCTCTTCTGAGTCTCCAATATCCACTATACCACTCTGTATGCCCTTACGTACCTGTAGCTTAGCTTCCACTTTTAAGTGAGAACATGTAGTATTTGGTTTTCCATTCAAGTCACTTCACTTAGGATAATGGCCTCCAGTTCCAGACAAGTTGCTGCAAAAGACATTATTTCATTCATTTTTATGGCTGAGTAGCACTCATATTATATATATATAAAAATATAATATAATATATAATAAATATTATATCTATTATAATATATAATATATTATATCACACATTTTCTTTATCCACTGATCAGTTGATAGGCCCTTAGGGTGATTCCATATCTTTCAAATTGTTACTTGTGCTGTGCCTCTAATCCCCACTTGGGTGAGGCAAAGTCATAAAATGTAACCAAAATGTTTGTACCCTCATAATATCCTGAAATAAAAAAAAAATGGGCAAACAATTTAAGTAGTCATTTTTTAAAGAAGATATATGAATGGCCAATATGTACATGAAAAGATGTTAAGCATCATTAATTACTAGGGAAATACAAATCAAAACTGCAATGTGGTAACACTTCACACCTACTTACAACAGACAATAAATAACAAGTGTTGGTAAGGATCCAGAGAAATTGGAACCATCATACATTGCTGTGGGAATGTAATCGGGTATGGACACTATAGAAAACAATTTAACAGTTACTCAAAAAGTTAAACAGAGTTAAAACATAACCCAGCAGCTCCACTTCTATGTATATATTCAAAAGAAATGAAAATATATGTCCACACAAAAATTTGTACGTGAATGTCCATAACAGCATTATTCATAATAGTCAAAATATGGAAATAACCCAAATATTCATCAAATGATAAATGTGTAAATAAAGTATATTATATCCATGTAGTTAAATATTATTCAGCCATAAAAATTAATAAATTACTTATACATGCTACAACATGAAAACAGCATTCTAAGTTAAACAAGCCAGTTACAAAATCTCACATATTTTATTATTTCATTTATATGAAATATCCAGAACAAGCAAGTCTATAGAGACAGAAAGTAGATTGGTGGCTGCTTATGGCATCAAAGTCATGAAGGTAATTCAGTAGAGAAAGTTTAGTCTTTTCTACAAATGATGCTGAAATTCCTATGCCAAAAAAAACTGAGCTTTAATCCATACTTTACACCATATATAAAATTAGTACCAAATGGATTATAAACCTAAATGTAATACTCACAACTACAAAACTTCTAAAAAAGAAACAAGAAGAAAATCTTTATGACTTTGAGATAGGCAAAGGTTTCTTTGATAGAACATACCAAGTCTAAGCCATAAAAAAAAACAAATTGGACATCATTATATTAAATTTTTTTATCTTCAAAGATTAAAAAAAAAAATAAGTCGAGCTGCACACTCAGAGAAAACAGTCATAAAACTTATCAAATAAAGGACTTGTAGTCAGAGTATATCTCTTACAACTAAATAATAAGAAAAAAATCATAAAAACCAGGCAGCACATTTGAATACATATTCACAAAAATATTTAACTGGCTGAAAAACACACGAAAATTTGCTCGATATTGTTAGTCATTGTGGAATAGATTAAAACCACAATAATATGTAACTAAATGCATATTAGAATGGCTAAAATTTCAGAGTGATCATACTAAGTATAGGCAACGATGTGGAGCAACTGAAATTTTCATACACTGTAAGTGGAAATATAAAATAATAACAACATCTTTCAAAAACAGCTTTCCAATGTCTTACTACACAACCTAGTCATTCCACTCCTAGATACCTACCTAAGATAAATGAAAGCATATGTCCCTATAAATACATATGCATTTATTTGTAATAGCTAAAAACTGAAAACAACCCAAATGTCCATCAACTAGTAAGTAAACTATGGTATAAATATACAAGGGAACATCACTCAGCAATAAAAAGCAAAGAACTGTTAAATGCTATAACATGGATGAATCTCAAAACAATAATGAAAGAAGCCAGACAAGAGTGTATAATTCCATTTACATAAAGTTACTAAAAATGCAGATCTATACTAACAAAAAAGAGATTAGTTATTGCCTTTGACAGGGGAGATAGGGAGGGGTAGATGGGAAGGATTACAAAGAGAAATGAGGAAACTTAGGAGAGTGATGGATATTTTCATTATCTTGATTGTGGTGATGGCTGGTATATACGTATGTCAAAATATAATAAATTTTACACTTCAAGTGTGTGTAGTTTATTTTATGGGCAATTATACCACGATAAAGCTATTCTTAAAAATTAAACCAAAAACAAAAAAAGGTGTTCCTATGGAAAGTGAATTTAAAAAGAAGCATTCTAATCAATATCTGGGAACAAGCTAGGGTTAGATTAAAATGCAATAATAATAGTTTTTAATTGATGAGAATATTGGACAGTTATAGTTCACTTATATTTACTTTAAAAATTACAATACAGAAAAATCTGTTTCATACAGCTAGCACATCATAAGTTCAACTATTGTAATAAAAGATGCACTTCTAAAAAATATCAGAATCTTGGTTATACAAGCTAACAATTATTTTATTAATGCCTTCTGATCATTAGCATATATTTCATAAATTTCATAGTAGTTTGGAATTATAATTCTAATTTATGTTTTGATTTTTAAGATTTATTGAGTATTTTGTATCATATCAGGGAAAATCTGAAGAATAAGCACCTAACATTTTGCAATACATATTATACTTTAAATAGCATAAGTCATTCAATTAATATGTTTAAAATTGGTGTTCAACATAAACTGAGTAGGAACAAACCTCACCTTCTCTTTCCACATTCCTACATTTTATGTGGACTGAGAAATGGTTATGCAATGCATAAGGAAGGTTCGCAAAGGCTAAATGTATTTCTCTAATAAATTGCTGGATATTCAACATGTACTTTTTATATGAAATATTATGGGCCAGAGGCCATAGAGTATATTCAGCTGCACAAAATTTATTCTCTGCCCTTAAGGAGTTTATAGTGTAATCAAGAAAATAAGGTTAGCACATTAAAAGGTATCAATAAAAGGAGAACAGATAAAAATTAGTAATGTAATTAAGTGCCCAGTGAGTAATCTCTATGAGTTTGAAGGAGCCAGAGTGGTTTGGGATGGTTTTCAGATGATAATGAGATGAAAGCTTATCACATCCTGTCATAATTGCCTATTTACTTCTTAAATTCTTCCCACTATAACATAAAAGCCTTGAAAGCAGAGATCCTGCCTTGTTATGAGCTGGGTACTTTGTCATTAGTGCCCAGCTCAATGCCTGCACCTAGCATGGACTCTAGTTGATGAATAATATATGAATAACAGAATAAACTTTAAAGGATTTGAATACATAAGTAAGACAATTCAATTTTTGTCAGAGCTACTAGTATTAAACAAAAGTACGTGGTTGACAAAGCAAGAGTGACTCAGCAAGAATGGGCAGGCCAATGTACCTGGAGGATAAGACACACGCAGAACAGTCAGATGAGAGAGAACTGGAGTGGGTAGCACAACCTCAATTGAGACCAGAGGTAGCAACACCAATTAGGAGAATGAAAATAATATTCATGCCAACTGAAGAAGATCTGAGCCAGGGTACAGGCAGTGGAAAAGGAAACTAGTTATAACCTAACATCTATTAAAAAGGGAGGACTGTGCTCACTTGGCAGCACACGTACTAAAATTGGTACAACACAAAGAAGATCAGGACAGCCCTTACACAAGGATGACATGCAAATTCATGGAGTATTTCATATTAGGAAAAAAAAAAAAAAGAACTGTCTGAACGTATTGACCAAGTTGAGAGGGAGCATAAAAAGTTCAGGAAGTCAGGGATGATCAAGCCTTCAAGTTTGGATAACAGGAAATATAGTGTTGCCTTTTCAACACTGCATGGAGAATTAATTTTGATAGGAAATGATGAATTACATTTTAATTTCAAACTTAGATTTTTGCACATCAAACAGGAAACATCAGGGAGAATGTGTGCGATTCTAAGGTAGATCATTGGAGAAGTCAGAATCAGATGTGTTTTCTCACAGAACACATGAATCAGATCTTTGGGCTGAATCCAAAAGAGTAGATCTGAGCTGTAGTGAATATCCATAATATTGAGGGAAACTGGAAAGAAGAGGAAAAGACCAATGAGAGCAGAAGGAAGAAACTCAGGATGCTGCAGCACTAAGGAGGCTAGAGAGTCATATTAGTGCAGGGGTAGATAACATTGCAAATAGCACTATTAATAGAAGAGCAAGGAGAAGGGAGGCACATGCACCTATGAATTTGACCACCATGGAAGACCCTGATTACCTTTCAGAATGCAATTAAGGCATGAAAATCATGCAAATATGCTAGTAATCAGAATCTAAGATTAAAATAACCTAATTGGCAGATTGCATAACCAAATATTGACCTTTTAAAAAAGTATTTTCTCAACATCTCTCTAAATCTGCTCTGCCCAAAATGATATCCACCAGCCATATGTGGCTATCTAAATTTAAATTAAAATTAATGAAATGAAAAATTCAGTTCATCATTCATGCCAGCTACATTCCAAATGCTCCATAGGCACATGTAGCTAGTGGCTGTTATATAGGACAATGCAGACTTAGCCTATTTCCCTGATCTTAGAAAGTTCTGATAGACAGCATTGCTCTAGACTATGGCTTTTTGAAAGTATGTGAATTAACTGATAGTTTTCCCGAAATGTGTTTGTATTATAGTAGAGTATGAATTCTCCTGAGTAAGCAAAGCACACACACACGTTTTACCATGACACACATAAATCAAAAACAGAATCCAACTTGCACAGAACCATAAGAATTGATTACAAACCCCCCAAAGTACTGCATAACTGGTGAATGTCTTCTTTTTTTAGTTACTTTTCTTGACACATCAATATGTCAAGCATTTTCAATAAGCAGATTTCACAGATGGGTTTCGCAGATGGGCAGACTGAGGCCTAATGTGGGGAACAGTTAGGAGGAACAGCAGGTGCTCCAGTCAGTGTGTTTCTCTCCTCAAGGATTCTCTTCTCCACATCTAGACTTCAGTCTGCTTCCTCCCCGTGTACTTCCAGAGACAGCATTTCCTTCGATCTTTCTGACAGGTGTCAAAAACCTCTCCCACTGGCTATGTCAAACACTGACTGAGAAATCACCCATAGCCCAGATACCTGCTATTAGATGTGTACAGTGTGTGTAGGTAGATATTTCATCTGACACAAAATTATCCACCAAACTATTATTGCATACAAGTACATTTGAATATCAAGTTTTATAAATGGTTTTTCTGCCAAGAAACCTAACAAAAATTCTTTGAAAAGGCATCTTCTTCAGTTCCCCTTTCTATTCACTATAAATATCATTACTGACTTTTATTTGCATGTGCTTAAGAATGTCCCATCCATAAATGCCTCCAATGTGAACTCCAGCAACTCATAAAAATAGACCTGAATAATAGCAGGACACCCATTTTAAAGGGGTAAGAAGGATGACAAACATGGCAGAAAAACTAAGAATAATGCCACTTTCCCAACTTCCCATAGTGGAAGACTGGCTTTTTCTGGTGTCCAATTCCCAAGGAAGTTCTGTATGGCATTTTAGCAACTTGCAAGGATAAAGATGATCGACTATATTCAAAAAAATTACACTATACTTCTTGGTAATTTTTTAAATTTCTCCTTTTTGTCCATTATGTTGATGTCACTGTATCTAACCAGGTTAAAACTTACACACACACACACACACACACACACACGCACACACACACAGAGCTAGTAACCTAAGGGGACAGGCTCCATAATTCACTGGAATTATTATCGAACTGATCGAGACTGTTTCTACCAATCCCTTTCTGATGGCACATATTTGTTCTCCTAAAATTCTTAAGTCAGTACTTCTCAAGCTTCTTGCATTCAAGAAACTCATGAAATTCAACAACTTCCTAGAAGTCTTTGTTTTAATCAGGGGATTCAGCAAATTGATTCTCTTCATTTCTAATCCCCACTTCATGCCATCTCCATTCAGGTCAAAGCTAAATATAATCTCCACAATGAGGTTTTACTTGGTCATCTCCTGCACCACCAACTGTCACAAACTCACTGTCACAGCATCTTGCTTAATTTTCATCAGAGCACTTATGACTAGGGGAAATTATCTTTATATAGGTTTGTAATATGCTTGTTTAACATATGTTATCCCCAAATAGAATTTGAGCTTCATGAGTGTAAGGCTTTATCCGTTTTTCTTACCACATGGTGTCTGGAACATTATTGGTATTCAAACATTTAAGGAATAAAATCCAATCAAACCCGTAGACCTAAATTCCAGTGTGCAGTAAATTCAGGTGATAGACGTACACATTAAATGACTCCAACTGGAAACAATAGGGAAATCAAGAATGTGGGTGATCATAAATGATAACTGATCTGAAATCTTCAAAAAGTCAACATCATGGAGAGAACAGGTAGAAGGATTATTCTAGATGAAAAGAAACTAAAGAAGCATAAAAACAAAATGATTTGAGTTAGTCCTTGGCTGAATCCTCACATGAAGAAAAAAACACTATAAGAAAAGACATTCTTAAGAGAAATGCAGATATTTGAGAAGGATTTAAATAGTCAATAATTTCTGGAACTATCCTTATTTTCTTAGAAATGATAATAGCATTGTGGTAATTTAGGCAGATGTGCTTATTCTTAAGAGATCTATGCTGAATTATTTAGTAAAAATGTTTAACATCTGCAACTTAAACTTTCAAATGGAATGGCAAAAACAATGTGTGTGTGTGTGTATGTGTGTGCGTGTTTAGGAAAAGAGAGAAAGAGGATGATAATATGGTTGCTTATGGTACTCACCTTTTGACTTATTTGCATGTTTTATTATGAACACTTTCAAAGTTGGGAAAAATTGCCTTTGAAAAAATGACTAGCAAGAAGAAAGATAGTAAATTTCTATTGATTCCAGCCTGCCTAATACCCAATGCTCAGGACCCATTCTTCTTCCAATTCTTCATGATAAAAATGTTTATTTATATTAATTTAAATCTAAGCCATCTGTTGTTGACTGTTACTAAGTTATATGCCCTTTGTATCACTTGGTTTGATAATGCTCCTTCACAGAATAAGGTGCCAGGGATTATGTCAGCCAATGCATTTTCAATGCCCAACTAGAATGCAAAGCACAGAAATATAATTAATAAATTATATGGGGGAACAAATATATACATATCCACTGTCCATTTGTGTAAGCCAGGGATCCTGAGTATCCAGATAGAGATCTTAAAGAATCTCAGGAGAGCTGGCCATAAAAGGGAAAGCAATTAACATTTTCAAATGAAGTAAGTCTGATTCAGGTCCCAAAGGCTTACCTTGCAACATTTTCCAAGGGCCTACCGCAAATGCTACAGTCACTGAAAAGAGCATCTTCCAGGGCCCAAAATGGTATTATTCCAACTAATGAATTTCTCATTTCTTTTGACTTTTCCACATTGTCCACTAGTATATAAGTTGCAAGAGAGCAAGAGTTTGGCTATTTGTTAATATTGCTGTATTATCAGTGCCTAAAAGAGTGCCCAGAACTTATTAGATAATAAATATTCACTACAGGAATTAATGAATTGAATTCCTGTAGAACAATGGTTCTCCAACTTTAGCATAGATCAGAATCATCTGGAATACTTGTAAAACCATAGATTGCTGGACCCACCCCTGCCCCAGAGTTTCTGATTCAGTACTTCTGAGGTGTGGCCCAACAATATGCATTTCTAACAGGCTACTAGATGATGCTAATGCTACCACCTTAGGGGTGACATTTTGAGAACCATTGCCATAGAAAATAGCTCTTTTAACTTTCAACTTGCCTCAGAAAGATGCTTCTTTAGAAAAGTACACAGTACTACGAAATCCTTTTGTATAAAATAACTTAATGCATCTCATTGTTTATTTGACAAATAATCTTCTTATGGTGTTATAGAAACATTTAAAAGTTGAATTTAGATTACTCAAAATTCAGACACTTTCCCATCAGTCAAGCTAAACAGATATTTCTCTCCCTTGGAGAAGCTGGTATTCCATAATAGCAGCTCAGTATACTACTCCTCCAGCACATATTTGTGCATTTGGAAGAAAGTTGGGAAAATATTTACTATCTCTATGCAGCACGATTGCTCCATGAAGCATGCCTGCCCCCAGAGAAATCAGGTGCCTCATGCACTGCTCAAATTTATGTTAAAGAAAGTCTGTTTATGAGAGGCAAATGTGAAACCCAAATTTATCTCCCAGTGACAACTTCAGAATCTGAAAATTTCCAACTTCTCCCCTTGTGAGTTGCTTGAAATTGCTGTTTTTCAAGTCAAGAACACCTGTTTAGTGTTTTTCTCCTCACCCTCCCTGGTAAATGGAACCACTAGGAAAACAGATCTGAAGGTTTTAATGAATGAGAAACACAAAGTATTGACAGATTTCAGCACATTACACCACCTTTACTCTGTCCCCCTAATGAGGTAAGATCAAAAAGGAAGAAAACGGTTGTGATATTGGGCTCTGGAGTTTGTTTTTAAACTGCTGCAAATGAGCTCAGGTGGAGTATCATTCTACTGGGTACAGTCATAAGCAATTTGCACATTACTGTGAAATAGCATACACAGACATGACTTTGGTAAGTGAACAACTAAAGGTTTGATGTTCAGCATCAGGCACCCTTCCAAATAACTTTCCATTTCAACTATACAACACTCTAGCAATCAAAACTCCACTTGTGCCTTTACTGCTGGGTCATATCTAACTACAAACCAGAAAACAAACAACAAAAAAGCCTGAGTCACTTATTGAATTTTTTTCTAATTCAAAAGTTATTGAGCACCTAGTCTGTACAAAGTACAGATCTTGAAGAATAGACAAGGAAAATATTAATAGTAATTATGGCAAGGTGGTAGGGACTATCAGTGAAGGCTTTGGAGTTAACCTTTATTCACTGATAAACAGCTGTAAAGCACCTACTTTGTGCTAGTCACGAACCTACATGCAAATATTTATTTGATGATAAGTAAAACTGTAATAGTCCTTAAATGCCTTCGTGGATCTTGGTCTAGTCAGGGAGGCAAACAAGTAGGTCAACAAATAAATGGATATGCAATTACAAGTTAAATACACCAAAAGAAATGAACAGTAGGCCTTTCATTCAACCAACATTTTCTGTGCAACTGCACTAGGAAAGGTCCTGTGGCTTGAAGGATGGGTGGAATTTTGAGAACCACATAAGGTAAACCTAGGGAAAGAAGGAAGAATGGTAGTCTGTGCAAAATGAATAACATGAGGAAATGTGAAGCAAAATCTTAGAAGGCTCTGAACTCTATGCAAGTGTATGGGTTTTATTCCCTAGTACAGAGCTCTAAAACTTGGGGTTTGCAAAATAATCAACCCATTGAGAGTGGGAAAAATAAGTTAAAACATATGTTTAAATTTCTTTTTTTTTCATTGATACATAACATTTGTACATATTAAAGGGTTAATGTTATATTTTGATATGTGTATACCATGTGTAATGATCAAATCAGGGTAAAGATATCCATTCACCTCAAACGTTTATCATTTCTTTGTGTTGAGAGCATTTCAAATCTCCTCTAGCTATTTTGAAATAAACAGTGTACTGTTGTTAAGTATAGTCACCTTACTATGCTAGTGAACACTAGAACTCGCTCCTTCTAACTGTATGTTTGCACCCCTTAGTCAACCTCACTTTGTCACGCGCGCGCGCGCGCGCACACACACACACACACACACACGCACACACCCTTCACAGCCTCTGGTAACCACCATTCTACTCTCTACCTCCATGAGATCAACTTTTTTAGCTCCCACGTAGGAGTGAGAATATGTGATATTTGTCTTTATATGCTTGGCTTATTCACTTAACATAATGACCCTGTCTATGCTGCTGCACATGACAGAATTTCATTACTCAAATATTTTAATATGAAATTGGCATGGCTTCCTTACTTGACCCATAGGTTGGATGGACATGAATCACCAATGGACAGATATAAGGAACCTTGAGAGAGAGGGTCATTTCTCTCAATCTTGCCTATCACTTCCAGTGTCTATATAGTCACTTCCAGATGTTATTGATATGGATAATTTTAATTAGTAGTGTTCTTATAATACTTTATAATAAGATGAAGCCTCATCAAGAATATCTTATATATCACTCAGATGTTTGTTTATTATCTCAAGGGAAAGTACTTAAAAGGGTTGTAGAACTGTCAAATTAAAGATGTTACATGTTTTTCTTTTATAGAAAAAATATTCCAAATTTGCATGATTCCTTTTCTATGATAACAACAGATTATTATCATACATGCCTTGTCGGTCCCTTCAAGGTATATGTAAATATTTTAAAAGCTAAGAAAGTAATGGCTTTGGGGAGAGAAAAAAAGCTGTGGAGACAACATTTAGAATATCAATGTTTGGAAATTTTCCCATTTTCTAAAAATTTTTCTTACCAAAAATAACTTAAGTCAGTCCTGCATTTAAAGAAATATATCAATGCACTTAAATTCAGAAATGAAACTTTCCAGTCTTTATAAAAATCTTCTAAATGAAGAGTTTCAGAATCTTTTAGAACCTGTGAATATGTTCTATCTCATGGCAAGAGAGAGAGTTGCAGATAGAATTGAGGTTGCTAATGAGATGACCTTAAAATAAATAAATTATCCTGAATTATCTTGATTGCCCAGTGTAATCACAGAGGTCCTTAAATGTGGAAGAGGAAGACAGAAGAGTCTGTGACAGAGGGACGTAAAGTGAGAAAGATTCAATAGAGCATTGCTGGCTTTGAAGATGAAAAGGGGCCATGAGCCAAGGAAGTCAGGCAACCTCTAGGAGATGGGACAGGCATGGAAATAAATGAATTCTCCCTTAGAGACTTGAGAAGAAATTCAGCCCTGAAAACACCTTGATTTTATTTTAGTGAGACACGTTTTGGATTTCTGACCTCCAGAACTATAAAATGATAATAAATTTATGCTGTTTTACGCCACTAAGTTTATGGTAATTTGTTACAGCAGCAATAAAAATCTAATATATATATCGTGGAAGAAACACGATGCTTGGTAGTTGGGGTAAGAATGAAAAATCGAAGATCTCTTGGGGGTTTAAACTCAGGAGACTCAAAGGTAGAGTTAGTAATTATAGAATAAGAGAAGATAGGAGAACAAACATGTAGAGAGTATGCTAAAAATAATGTAAAACCATCTAGCTCTGTATTATATTTGTCTTAGTCCATTTGGGCTGCAAAAACAGAGTACTATAGATTAGGCAGCCTAAGCAACAAACATTTTTATTTCTCACAGTTTTAGAGGCTGGGAAGTCCAAGATCAAGGTGCTGGCAGATCCCGTGTCTGGTGAGTCCCCATTTCCTGGTATGCAGATGTCCACCTTCCGATTCTACCCACACAAAGAAGAAAGAGAGCAAGCTCTAGTCTCTTTCTCTTCTTAGAGAGAAAGGCAAATTCCCCATCTCCTAATATGATTTCAATAGAGGTTAAAATTTCAGCAATTAAATTTGGGAGGAATACAAACACTCAATCCATAGCAATACTTTTAGTACATATTATCAATTATAATAAAGAAAATGTATACCACTTCAGTGAAACCCAGTAACCAATGTCATATTAAACTTTTATAATTAAATGTTAAATTATTAAATTTGTGGAAGATGTTAAAAAAAAGAAAGCATCTGTTTGCCCGGTGATCAAATGCTATTCTACATGGAAATCTATCATAAATATAATTTTAGTATCATGAAAAGGGACACAGTGCTAACACCTTTTATTGTTTTTGTCTTGGATTTCATTTTCCTTCTGCCTATAATGTGTTGTAACCCTAAAAATGACAAGGTGATCCTGCACCTAAATTTAATGCACTCCTATCAGGATATTGCTTTGGAATAGAAGCAAGATATTATTAAGAGGGCTGAAATGGGTTAGTCTAGTAAATGTACAATAGATGCCTCTTTTCTGCTCTTCATGTCCTATCTTTTGAGCTATTCCTTGAACTTTACTGATTGGAGGACTGGTGAAGACTGGATGCAATGGGAACTCAACAAGTGCAACTTTGGATTAGGTAATGGGACAACACACAGGACTTTTAGGTACTGACAGAGCACTTGCTGTTGAATGAGTATAGACTTCAGGAGAGAACTAAAGTGAACAGTCACTGTTGTAGAGCTCTCCATTTTACTTCTTAGCTGGAAAATCTGGGTAGTGTTCAACTTAAATATTCTCTATATACTAACAATTTGGCAAGATGCTACAAAAGCATTTAACAGTTTTCACTCTCTGATCCCATTTCTAGGATTCTATATTGAACAACTAACCAGATATATGTATGTGTGTATACATCAGAGTAATTTCCACAAAGCTTCATTTGATTTGTCCTTTCTATATTTCCCCACTCTGTTCCAGTTACAAGCAGATGGCCAAGTTATTATTTTCTTCCTCAACTTAGGTATTTTTCAGGACAAAAGTAAAAGAACCACGCATCTAGATTTCTTTCTATAGATGGTAGGTCATAGAAGAGATAATGCTAGGTGTGGGAAGGAAAGGAGAGGGAAAAATTAAAGAGTAAAGAAAGCAGAGAAGTTTTCTCAGACCAGAGTGAGGAGCAAGTGCTGTGAGTCCTTATTTACTGTGTACACATCTCAGTTTTTACCCACCAGTGGAACTCAGGCTGGAATTTCAAGTCTAGCTTTGCCACTGACAGGGCAGATAAATTTAGTTAAACCCTGTTCCAGGTGCTGGGGATATAGTAGTGAATAAGAAAGATAAGGACCTATCCTCATGGATCCTATATAACCATGGAAGACAAAATAAAATAGATAGCTCATTGTGTCCCAACAAAACCAGGAGAAAAGTCAGTTCAAAAAAAAAGAAAAGAAAAGAACCCTCAGCAATGATACAGATGGTGGAACCAGTAGACACACACATTAAGTCAGCTAATATAACTATGTTCAAGTATTTAAAGAAAGCTATAAATAAAATGAGGAGAAAAGTAGATGATATAAGACCCAACTGGAAATTCTAGTCATGAAAAATATAATATCCGAAATGAAAAATTCACTGGAAAGGCTTCATAGCAGGTTACCCTCTGCAGAAGAAAAAAATCAGTGAATTGAGCACATAGCAATAAAATACATCAATATAAAGTACAGAGAGAAAAAGAGTAATAAACAGAGTCACAGTAAATTATAGGAAAATATCAAGCAGAAGAATAGCAGCAGGGATAGAAAAATCATCCAAACAAATGGTGGCCAACTTTTGTCCAAATTCAAGGAAACCTTTCAACTCACAGATCCAAAAAAATTAATAAACCTAAAGCAAAATAGATACAAATAAAATGATATCAATGCACACAGTAATCATATTACTGAAAAACAGTGATAAAGGGAAAATCTTAAAAGCAGCCAGAGAAATAAAGACAGGCTACATACATAGAAGACAAAAAAGTAAAAATTACCAAAGACTTCTCATTAGAAACTACGCAATCTGAAAGATAATGGAAAGACATGTTTAAAGAAAATAAAGAACATCACCATTTGACAAATCCCTAACTTGTCTTAAGTAATATACCTAGGCAATGATCACCTAGGCTGCTAGCATCGCACAGAAACCAACCACTTACATTATTTTTCTCAGGGGACAAAAGAGCATATTAAATGACAATGTGGTCACAAT